>NW_022325482.1:0-21842 GCF_002776525.5 Piliocolobus tephrosceles | reverse complement strand
CCCACTAGAGTCAACAGGTCTGGCCCATGGCTCAGGTCTCTATCTCAAGCCCTGTGAAATCCACCCTCATTTGGAGGTAGACAAGGCCTTAGATACCCTTTGGCAGAGCTCTCTTGGTTGAAATTCTAGCCGTTTCTCCTGATCTTAATCTATTTGCACAGATGCCCTTTTTCTCCTTGTAGTCAGGGTGCTTTCCTCACATCCCATGACTAGGTAGATTTCATTAGTCCTTGTCCTGAGTCTTTTCTGGCCTCTCCATTGCCTTCATGATTAGTGTCTACTTGGCTGAAGCCATCTATAATTTTTGTCTGCCCTGTGTTTTAAGATAATTAGTTTAGTAGATTTACTGTCTACTGAATAAAGAACAGCTCATTTAAGAGAGCTTCTGCCATATCCCTAATGTTGTTGGGCATTCTTATTGATGATCACAATGGTGTCATCATGGTGGTCCATCAGGTTGGGAATTTCCAGTTGATGTGTACAAACTCAGTGGTACTCTGTGGTTTGTGAGGAGTGCCCTTACACAATCAATATCCTCTTCTGGGTCTGGGGCTGACTCTGGGGCCAGCCCTTGCTTAAGGATTGGCAGAAGTCAGTCCTGTTCTGACCATGTGCAGCCCTCTGAGGGGCACTGGGAAACAAGCCTGACAGTTCCGGGTCCAGAGAGCATCGAACTGTGGCCTCTCCTAGTAGGACTCTTTGGGCCACTGACACACATGAGAGGCTGGGGAAGCAGGCCAGTGATTATGTGTCTGACTCAACCTATTGCTTGGATTTCTGTTTGACTCAAGCCAGAGTATCATGAAAAGCTGCAGAGTGAATGTCCTCATGATGATTTTGCTTCGTTCTGTCTCCTAGGCTAGCCTGAAAGCTGACTCTATAAATAAGCCCTTTGCACAGCAGTGCCAAGACTTGGTTAAAGTCATTGAGGATTTCCCAGCAAAGGTATAGCTCTGCTAATGTCTCTCTTTGGAGCATGTCTTATACGTTCCTTGAAGAACTTTATTATAATTCCTAATTTCCCTCCCCGCCCCAACCCCAAGCACTACCTGGCACAGAGTGCGGGCCCTTATCATGACCATTATGTTATAGACACATTTAAACATGTGAACTTACAGACCAGGGGTTCTTAGCCACAGGTGCTCTGTCCCTCAGGGGACACTTGGCAATGTCAGAGACATTTTTGGTTGTTACATCTGGAGGTAGATGGGGAGTGTGTGCTACTGGCATCTAGGAAGTAGAGGCCAGGCTTGCTGGAAACATCCTGCAAAGCACAGGACAGCTCCCTGCGGCAAAGAAGTATCTAGCCCAAAATGTCAGTAGCACCAAGGTTGAGAAACCCTGATGTAAATGCTAAAAATATGTATTTAAATCACACCTGGAATTGTCAAGCCCAGGAAGCTGGCCTAGACAAGGAGTTCATACCAAATGGCAATAGGTCAGTTCGGTTTTAGGGGTCTCACTCTGGGAAGGATGTTGGTTTCCTTTCTGATAGAGCATCCTTCAAGTCAGAAGTTTCCAACACTTTCTAAAGAATCTTTTGGGGTGGTGACTCATGCCTGTAATCTCAACACTTTGGTAGGCCAAGTTGGGAGGATCACGTAAGCCCAGGAGCTCAAAACCAGTCTAGGAACATACTGAGAACCTATCCCTACAAGAAATTTAAAAAGTAGCTGAGTGTGGTGGTGTGTGCCTACTCAGGACACTGAGGTGGGAGGATTGCTCGAGCCCAGGAAGTCAAGGCTGCAGTGAGCCATGATTGCATCACTGCACTCCAGCCAGGGCAACAGAGTGAGACCTTGTCTCAAAACATATGTATTTTGTTTATTTATTTTATTTTATTTTTAATTTTTTCATTGTTTCTGTTTATTTATTTTTTCTTAATTTAGTCTTGTATCACACACCAAAAATGTGTTTTGATCGGAGGCCAACTTACTTACCTGGCCCAAGTCTAAAGCGACCTGCTTGGTATGCCATGTACCCCACTGGAAGAACCCAAAGCTGCTCTTGTTGGCACCATGGCACCAGGATTCCTTTGGGTGCAGGACTGATCCCATAGGTCTCAGCCAGGGAGTGGCCTCCTCAGAGGTAGCTAGGCAGCAGGTAGCGCAGGACTAGAGCTGGGGCAGGAGTGGGTGCCGGTCCTGCCTGCGGCCTCACCACACATTGTTTCAGGAGCTGCACACCATCTTCCCATGGCTGGTAGAGAGCATTTTTGGCAGCCTAGATGGTGTCCTCATTGGCTGGAACCTCCGCTGCTTACAAGGGCATGTGAATCCTGTGGAGTACAGCATCGTGATGGAATTTCTTGACCCTGGGTAGGTAGATTGGTCACCGGAGAGAGGCTGGGTGATTCCTCATGGTGATTCTGCCTTTAAACCGCTCTCTGAATTTCTTACGATTGAGAAGCAATCAAAGCAGGATAATTTGCAGTTCATTTGCTTTTTTATGTGTTTGTTCAAGTTCATGTTCAGTGGCCCAATGATGAAGTTGGTTTATAAGCTTCAAGCTGAAGACTATAGGTTTGACTTTCCTGTCTCCTACCTGCCTGCAAGTAAACCACAGTGGCGAGAGTGGTGCTCGGGGCAGTGGGCCTTGCACAGCCCTGTGGTGATGGGCAATCTCCTCCAGTCCTCTGAGGGCAAATTGAGGAGTGATTTGTTCCCGGGGTATGAGAGGCAAAGGAAATGGGTATTGCATGGCTGCTACCCTTGCTGTGTGTAGCTTTTTATGAGATGGTAGGAGAAGTTCTAAGCAAAGACTCTTGTTCAGGCACTGCTGAGAGGCAGGGCACTGTCCCCACAGATGGGTTCTGTGTGTGGGTCTCTTACCCAGCGGCCTTCCCCAAGTGCTGCTGTGCATGTGGGGCACTGCGTATCGGGCACTGTGTACCAGCACCTGCCCACAGGCCTCACTGCCTCTCTCTGCAGGGTCCTGTGAAGGCGTCCATCCAGGAGCGCATCCTCCCTGACAGTCCCCTGTACCACAACAAGGTCCGCTTCACCCCTACTGGGGGCCTTGGCCTGAACCTGGCCCTGAGTATCCTTTGGTGGCCCTGAGGTAGGGAGGCTGTGGGTGGCCCAGCACTCGACACTGGGGGTTGCTCATCAACCCTGCTTGTTTGCCCCTGACGCTGCCCTCAGATCCGTTCGAGTATTACATATTCTTCTTTGCCGTGAGCCTCATCACTCAAAAGGTAGGGAAGGGATGCTTTTAGCTGGGAGAGGTGGGACCATGGCCCAGGGCTTCCCTGCACTTGTTGGCCAGGCAGCGTCCGGAGCCCATGCTAACGACTAGCTTGGTTTTCCAGCCACTCCCTGTGTCCCTCCACGTCCGTACTTCAGACTGTGCCTATTTCATCCTGGTGGACAGGTACCTGTCGTGGTTCCTGCCCACCGAAGGCAGTGTGCCCCCGCCACTCTCCTCCAGTCCAGGGGGAACCAGCCCCTCACCACCTCCCAGGTAAGGCTGCCCTTTGTTAAGACGTGGCTCTTCCATAAGGGAGTGGCCTGGTCAGTTGCATCGCCCACGGGGACAGTGTTGTCACCCTTTGTCCGGGGTTCCCCCATTTTTCTCATGCCTCTTTCCCCACCCCTAGCTGTCTTAGCACAGGTTGGAGGGTGGGGGTGTGGAGGGCAATCTGTCCTTAGTTTTCAGTGTCTTTGGCCATCACTGAAGCTATCAGGTCCCTGGAGGCCTCCCTGGCCTTCATGGGAATGTGCTGTGTTGTGCATGGAGCAGCCCTCCCCACAGGCAGTGTCTGAGCCAGTGAGCAGGGTGGAAAGGTTGTCCTATGAGCAAAAACAAAATGGAAATCTCTAGGCCCCAGGAGCAGGTCTTGAAGGGGAGGCCCTGGGCCAAAGAGCCTGTTGTGCCAGTCCAGACAGGCTGAGCCTGATGCCCTCCTGCACAGGTAGGGAGTATAAACCAGGGGCTCTCATGCCTGGCTGTCCTGGGTCCTCAGTGGGCCCTAATGCAGGGCCTCTTGGCCGACTTCCCAGGAGACCCTCTTGCCCGGGCAGCAGCTGCCTATGCACCTCTGACCCTCCTTAATCTCACTGGCCCATCACCTTCTCTGGGAAGCTGCATGCAGGCCCCTTCCTGCAGATGCTGGCCCACCCCAGATCTGCTGGCATATACAAGGCAGGCCAGGCCTTTACCTACAGTTCACACATGTGGACAGATTCCCCAGAGGGTGGAGGGGAGAAAGGGAGCAGCAGGGAGGAGACGCTGCCCAGTTGGCGGCAGTGATCAGTGACCCTGAAATGTTGCTGATCCTGTGGAGGACTTGGAGGCGAGGCAGATTCACACCCTCTCAGATGCACAGTCCAGCTGCCAAGCGGTTTTTGATGCCTTGTTTTAACTTATTGGGTTTTTCAATTTAATTTTTTCCTTTAGAAATTATATATGTAGGCTGGGAGCGGTGGCTCACACCCGTAATCCCAGCACTTTGGGAGGCTGAGGCGGAGGGATTACCTGAGGTCAGGAATTCGAGACCACCCTGGCCAATACGGTGAAACCTCATCTCTACTAAAAGTACAAAAATTAGCTGGGCGTGGTGGCAGGTGTCTGTAATCCTAGCTACTCAGGAGGCTGAGGCGGGAGAATCACTGGAACCCAGGAGACGAAGGTTATGGTGAGCCGAGATCGCGCCACTGCAAAAAAAAAAAAAAAAAGAAGTATATGTATGGTTTGGGTTTTTTTTCTTTGGAGACGGAGTCTCGCTCTGTTGTCCATGTTGGAGTGGTGCAGTGGCATGATCTCGGCTCACTGCAACCTCCGCCTCCTGGGTTCAAGTGATTCTCCCACCTCAGCCTTGCTAGTAGCTGGGATTACAGGCACAGGTCAGCATGCCAGGTTATTTTTTGTATTTTTTTTTTTGTAGAAATGGGGTTTCACCATGTTAGCCAGGCTGGCCTCAAACTCCTGACCTCAGGCAGTCCGTCTGCCTCGGCCTCAGACAAAGTGCTGGGATTACAGGTGTGAGCTACTGTGCCCAGCCTTTTTTTTTAAATTAAATTTAATTTTTTTGAGACAGTGTCTGGCTTGGTTGCCCAAGCTGGAGTGCAGTGTTGTGATCACAGCTCACTGCAACGTTGACCTCCTGAGCTCAAGTGAGTCTCCCACTTCAACCTGCCAAGTAGCTGGTACTGTAAGCGTGCACCCCCACACCCAGCTTTTATTTTATTTTTTTGTAAGATGGGTCTTGCTATGTTGCCCAGGCTGCTCTAGAACTCCTGGGCTCAGGCCATCCTCCTGCCTCAGCCTTCCAAAGTTCAGGAATTACAAGCGTGAACCACCACACTGGTCCATTGTGGGCTTCTTTTGTTTTTTGTTTTTTTTTGACAGGGTCTTGCTCTTGTTGCCCAGGCTAGAGTGCAGTGGCGCTGTCTTAGCTTCAAGTGATTCTCCTGGCTCAGCCTCCCAAGTAGCTGGGACTACAGGTGCCTGTCGCCACATCCAGCTAATTTTTGTATCTTTAGTAGAGACAGGGTTTCACCATGTTGACCAGGCTGGTCTTGAACTCCTGACCACAAGTGATCTGCCCGCTTTTACCCCCTAAAGTGCTGGGATTACAGGTGTGAGCCACCACTCCTGGCCTAGCCATTATGTATTTTTAAAGACGGTCTTACTCTGTCACACAGGCTGGAGTACAGTGTCACAGTCATCACTTGGTGGCACAATCATCACTCAAGCCAGCCTGTCACCTCAGTGACTACAGGCATGCATCACCACAGCCAGCTAAGTAAAAAAAATTTATTTTTTTTTCTTGCAGAGATATGAGGATGCCTTGCTGTGTTGCACAGGCTGGTCTTGAACTCCTGGCTTCAGCAGTCTTCCTGCCTGAGCTTCCCAAGTAGCTGGAATTACAGGTGCAAGCCACTACACCTAAGTTTTTATTTTGGAATAACTTCAGACTTATAGAAAAGTTTCCATGCATGATAAAAATAACTTGCAGGCCGAGCACGGTGGCTCACGCCTGTAATCCCAACACTTTGGGAGGCCAACCTGGGAGGATCGCTTGGGACAAGGAATTCGAGACCAGCATGGGCAACGTTGGAAGGCCTCATTTCTACAAAAAATAAAATTAGCCAAGTGTGGTGATGTGCAGCTATGGTCCCAGCTACTCAGAAGACTGAGGTGGGAGGATCACTTGTGCCCAGGAGCAATGAGCTGTGAGCTGTGAGTTGTGAGTGTGCCACTGCACTCTAGCCTGGGGTAACAGAACAAGATCCTGTCTCGGAAAAAAAGAGAAACTTTCATAGACCCTTCACCCGGATTTCCAAATTGTTAACACTGTGCTGCATCTGTTGTTTTCGACCTCTATTGTATGTGTTTTTTTCTCTAAGCCATTATGAGTAAGCTAAAGGATATGACACCCCTTGACCTCTTAATATTTCAGTGTATTTCCTAAAAGCAAATGCATTATCCTATATAGTCACAGTGCCTATAATCACACCAGAGAGTTAGTATTGGCACCAGGCCACACACTATGTGCAGTGATGTTTCACAGGCTCACCCACTGTATGCAGTGATATTTCTAGTCCCCTTCAGTCAGGAATGGTCCCTTGCCTTTCTGTCTTTCCTGACCTTGACCCCTCCAGAGCATGCGGCCACCCCTTAGGCTGTCTGGTATTTGCTGGTGACTAGGCCTAGCACAGGCTTTGCTGGCAGGAGCATCTTAGTGGGACACCTGGTCCTTGCCAGGTGCTCTTTATCAGTGGGTGAAAAAGGTGTCGGTCAGGTTTTTCCACTGTAAAATAATTACTTTGTGCCCAGATTAAATAGTAATGAGGCTGAGCACCGTGGCTCATACCTGTAATCCCAGCACTTTGAGAGGCTGAGGTGGGCGGATCACTGGAGTTCAGGAGTGTGAAATCAGCCCAGGCAATGTAGCAAAATCCCATTTCTACCAAAAATTTAGAAAGTAGCCAGGCGTGGTGGCATGCGCTTGTAATCTCAGCTACTTGAGAGACTGAGGTGGGAGGATTGCTTGCACCCAGGAGGCGGAGGTGGCAGTGAGCCAAGATCATGCCCCTATACTCCAACTTGGGCTACAGAGTGAGATCATATCTCAAAAACAAACAAACAAAAAAACATCAGTAGTGAGAGCCTGGGCAACATAGCACAAAACTTTTAGCCAGCCGGACACAATGGCTCACGCCTGTAATCCCCAGCACTTTGGGAGGCTGAGGTGGGCAGATCACCTGAGGTCAGGAGTTTGAGACCAACCTGGCCAATATGGTGAAACCACGTCTCTACTAAAAATATAAAAATTGGCCAGCCATGGTGGCACATGCCTGCAGTCCCAGCTACTCGGGAGGCTGAGGCAGGTGAATCGCTTGAATCCAGGAGGTGGAGGCTGCAGTAAGCTGAGATCGTGCCATTGCACTCCAGCCAGGCATGGTGGTGTTGGTCCCAGCTACTTGGGAGGCCTAAGTCTAGGAGGTTGAGGTTGCAGTGAGCTGTGATTGCATCATTGCACTCCAGCCTGGGCAACAGGATAAGATCCTGCCTCAAAAAAAAAAAAAAAAAAAAAAAAAAATTGATAACGATTTACCAGAAAGATGTATGGAGACTATGTAATTATCACTAGTATTAACATCCACTTTTGATTCTCCCCTTTTTTCAAATTGATTTTATCTGCAGACAGGGTCTTATTCTCTTACCCCGGGCTGGAGTGCAGTGGTACGATCTCTGCTCACAGCAGCCTCAACCTCCTGGGCTCAAGTGATCCTCCCGTCTCAACCCCCCAAGTGTCTGGGACTACAGGCAGGCATACCACTCCTGGCTAATTTTTGTGTTTTTTTGTGGAGACAGGGTTTTGCCATGTTGCCCAGGCTGGAAATTTCTTAATTTTTTAGAAACAGGGTCTTGCTCTGTCACCCCAGGCTGGCGTGAAGTTGGCCTGATCATTTGTCACTATAGCCTCAACTTGTGGGCCCAGGCCATTCTTCCTCCTCAGCCTTCTAAGTAGCTAGGACTACAGGCACATGCCACCAGGCCCAGCTGTTTTATGTTTCAATGTTTTTGTGGAGATGGATTCTCACTTTGTTGCCCAGGCTGATCTCAAATGCCTGGCCTCAAGAAATCCTCCTGCCTTGGTCTCCCAAGGTGCTGGGATTACAGGTGTGAGGCCCCATGCCCAACCTCACTGTTGAAGTTGACCAAATTAGCTATTAATAGGGCGGTTACCAAATGGTGGTTCTCTAAACTTCATCCCTCCTTCATTGGTGAGTCAGTAGTCACTTTGTGGTAAGGAGGACTTCTCTCTGTGCTATTGATTTATTCAGGTATATCAGTGTGGATCGGGGGCTGGGGGGAGGTGTGCATTGTGCTATTGAGCAACTTGTAATCTGTCCCTGCTCTTGTTGATTTTGAGATCCAGATTGCCCCTGGCTAGGCCAGCAGGAGCCTGTAACTCAGGCCTGTTTCTGTGTCTCCCTCAGGACACCAGCCATGCCCTTTGCTTCCTATGGCCTCCACCACACTAGCCTCCTGAAGCGACACATCTCTCATCAGACGTCTGTGAATGCAGACCCCGCCTCCCATGAGATCTGGAGGCCAGAAACTCTGCTCCAGGTGAGAGTCGAGCTGGTCAAAAGAAACTGTTCAGCCAGCCAGGCGCAGTGGCTCACGCCTATAATCCCTAGCACTTTGGGAGGCCGAGGTGGGCAGATGATCTGAGGTCAGGAGTTTGAGACCAACCTGGCCAACATGGTGAAACCACATCTCTACTAAAAATACAAAAATTGGCCAGCCATGGTGGCACATGCCTGTAGTCTCAACTACTTGGGAGGCTGAGGCAGGAGAATCGCTTGAACCCAGGAGGTGGAGACTATAGTAAGCTGAGATCGTGCCATTGCACTCCAGCCTGGGTGACCGAACTAGACTCCATCTCAAAAAAAAAAAAGAAAAAGAAAAAAGAAACTGTTTAGCCACCTTCTACTATGTGGGACAGAGTCCCAGAGATGGCCCCTCAGCCTGGGGCTGATTTTAAATTGTTGGTATTTTCCTGCTATGACTATTTAGAAAACATGAAAATAAATCTACCCACCCTTCTAACTTATATGTCATTGATGGTGTTTTTCATCCCAGGATCCCCTGTCCATGGAAGTTGTTTTGTTTTGCCTGTGGTGCTATAGTTGTTGCAGAGTGTTTTGGTTTCCATCTCCCGTGTTGTTGGAGATGTTTCCTGTGATTACCATTATGTGGATATTAAGCCCTGCCCCAGTAGCATTTTTATGACACTGAATGGTGAGGGGTCTGTGCAGCCTTCCCAGGCCTTCCATTGATTTAGGGGATCCAAGTAGTAGGTGACAGATTTCCTTGTCTGCCCAAGCCTGTCAGGATGGTGTGGGCTGGCTCACTCACTGAGTGCTGGCCAACTCCTAGGTCCTGGCTGTGTCTTCTAGGCACATATCAGAGAGCTTCAGCAGGTGCTGCTTCTGACGCTGGATCCTGGGGCTGACTTGGTAGCCACAGCCTTGCTGTTGACAGCCTGGCATGTAGATAAGATAGGATTCTATCTTCCACCTTGTATATAACTCCTAGTATTTGGAGTGCTGCACTTTTTGAAGCCTCCACACCATTTCACAGCATCCTCGCAGAGTGGAATGGTAAGAACCGTTGCCCTGTTCACAGAGGGGACCGTGATGCCCAGATGACTCTTGGCTGTGTGGATTGTGGGTTGTGCTGGCCATGAAGAAGGCAGGAGATCGTGACACAGGGCTTATAGGGCAGAACTGGAAGGTACTGCTGTTTCCTGGACCAAAGCTTTTTTTTTTTTGAGATGGAGGTCTCCCTCTGTTGTCCAGGCTGGAGTGTGGTGGCACAATCTTGGCTCAGTGCAACCGCCACCTCTCAGGTTCAAGTGATTCTCCTGCCTTAGCCTCCCAAATAGCTAGGATTCCAGGTGCCCGCTGCCACGCTCAGCTAATTTTTGCATTTTTAGTAGAGATGGGGTTTCACCATGTCTTGAACTCCTGACCACAAGTGATCCATTTGCCTCAGCCTCCCAAAGTCTTGGGATTATAGGCGTGAGCCACCGTGCCCAGCCCTTTTCTTTTTTTAATTAAGAAAAAATGTTAATTATAAGATACACATAACAAAATTTATTGTCTTAACCATTTCCAAGTGTACAGTGAGTAGTGTTAAATATATTCATGTTGTTGTGCATCCGATCTCCAGAATGCTTTTCTTCTTGCAAAACTGAAACTGAACCGGCCCGGGCACAGGGGCCTCACACCTCTAATCTTAGCATTTTGGGAGGCCAAGCAGGGAAGGATTGCTCAAGGCCAGGAGTTCAAGACCAGCCTGGCCAACATAGTGAGACCCTGTCTCTTTTAATGAAAAACGAAGAAATCAAACCATTAAACAATTCCCCACCCAGCACCTGGCAACCACTATTCTGCTTTCTGTTTCTATGGATTTGACTCCTAGATCTCATACGCAGAGTATTTGTAGCATATAGTACTTATTTGTGTGTGACGAGCATGCTTCACTTAGGATAATGGACTAAAGATTAATCCATGTTATAGCATGTATCAGAATTTCCTTGCTTTTTAAGACTGAATAGTGTTCCATTGTGTGGATGTACCACATTGTGTTTATTTATTCATCTCTCAGTAGACGCTTGAGTGGCTTCTTTTCTTTGTTTTTGGAGACCAAGTTTTGCTCTTGTTGCTCAGGCTGGAGTGCAGTGGCGTGATTTTGGCTTACCGCAACCTCTGCTTCCCAGGTTCAAGCGATTCTCCTGCCTCAGCCTCCCAAGTAGTTGAGCTGGAATTACAGGCATGCGCCACCACGCC
Organism: Piliocolobus tephrosceles; assembly: GCF_002776525.5. Classification (NCBI taxonomy): domain Eukaryota; kingdom Metazoa; phylum Chordata; class Mammalia; order Primates; family Cercopithecidae; genus Piliocolobus; species Piliocolobus tephrosceles. The sequence continues at coordinate 11,031 of NW_022325482.1, read as the reverse complement.
CAGCTAATTTTTTATTTTTAGTAGAGACGAGGTTTCTCCATCTCCTTGGGTCAGGCTGGTCTTGAACTGCTGACCTCAGGTGATCCACCTGCCTTGGCCTCCAAAAGTGTTGGGATTACAGGTGTGAGCCACTGTGCCCAGCCCTTTTTATTTTGTTTTTAACAGGTTCTAACTTTGTTGCCAGGCTAGAGTGCAGTGGTGCAATCTTGGCTCACTGCAGCCTCAAACTCCTGGGTTCAAGCAATCCTCCCACCTCAGACTCCCAAGTAGCTGGGACTATAGGTGTGATGCCCCAACACACCCAGCTGATTTTTGTATTTTTTGTAGAGACAGATTTTCACTATGTTGGCCAGGCTGGTCTTGAACTCCTGGCCTCAGGTAATCCACCCACCTCGGCCTCTCAAAGTGCTGGGATGACAAGGCTGAGCCACTGTGCCTGTTGATTGCCTTTTTACTCTTATCAATAGTATCTTTTCATGCTCAAGAGTGCTGATTTTGATGAAGTCTAACTGTCTATATTTTTCCTTTTGTTGCCTGTGCTTTGGGCGTCATACCTAATTAACCATTGCCAAATCTAGTGTTATGAAGTTTTCTCCCATGTTTTCTTCTGAGAGTTTATGGTTTTAGTTCTTGTCCTCAGGTTGCTTACCCATTTTGAGTTACATTTTGGCAATGGTGTGAAGGAAGGGCCCAGCTTCACGGTGCTGCATGTGGATATTCTGTGTTCCCAGCTCTGCTTGTTGGAAACACTGTCCTTTCCCCACTGAATGGTCTGGCACCATTGTTGAGAATGGTTGACTAGCTAATGCTTTTTTGCAGGTTTTTGTTGAAATGTGGCTTCATCACTATTCCTTGGAGATGTATCAAAAAATGCAGTCCCCTCACGCCAAGGTAAGTTTCCACAGTTTTTCTTCCCACCTCCTGCTTCTGACCCTGCTCAGCCTGCTGCTGCTTATCCTGCCTCTGAGTGAGTTTTCACAGACTGAATGGTGGGAAGCAGAAACCCACCACCCACTTGTCACTCAGAAGCCGAATAAGAAGTGAGCATCGTTCTCTCGTTCCTGGTGGTGGGCAGGGGGTGTTGCACCCTGACGTGTAGACACTTGAGGACTGGAGGTCTGGCCTCTCCAGGGCCCACCCTGTGCAGCTTCCTGAGCCCCCTCTCTGGCAGCAGGAACAGATGAGGTTGTGGTGCTCTTGCTCTGAGGGCGGGGGAGCTTCGATGCCTCTGGGAGCCATGTTCTCATCTGTCTCCTTAACCGTCAGCAGTGCCTTTGTGCTTTCCCATGAAGGGGTGGCTTGGAGTCTCCTTTGCCTGCTCCCCCTACTCCCCCACCTCCTCCAGAGCATGAGCAAGCAGCCCTTCTCTTGGTGGGTGGCACCTGGTGCCCCCCTGCATGCAGCCTGCTTGCCTCCTCTCCCTCCCTCTCTCCTCTTCCCGCTCTCTCTCGGGGCAACACGCTGCTTGCAGATGCCTGGAGGTGGCAGAGGCCCTGGGTCGCTCTTGCTGTTGCTGTTCCTGGAGCTAGCACCGCCCCCGGACTGGTCAGAGTGAGAAAGCAGCTAGGTGAACCTTAGATCTCCAGTCAGTCACCTCCATGGAGCAGCTTGACTCATGCCTGTCTGGGCCCTTGCCTGAGGTGGCATCAGCCACGCAGTCTGGTGCCCATGGCGTCTGTGCATCAGTATGCTTGGGAAACTTCGGCTTTGTCACTGACAGATTTATTGAGGGCTTTCTCCTGAATGTGGGTGATGGAGTTAAACTTCAGAGGAGCATCCTGTCACTTTTCCTCGGGTTCTGGCAAAGAGCTGTGGGTCTGCTTCTGCCACAGTCTCTACAGCCAGTTCCAGGGCCCCATGCTTTGCCATGTGAAGGCTCTCTCAGAGCATAGGGTCCCCCAAATCCTCACCCTCAGAATCACATGGGTGGAGAATGGGGAAAAGCTGAGGACCCCATCTTGGGCCTCCTGAGTCACAAAAAGCCTGCATTCCCCTTCCTGCTTCCAGAGCAGACTTGCTGCATGTTCATGGCTGGTGCCTGGGGGCCTGGTTATTCCCCAGGCCTGCTCCTCCCGTGGGGCTCTGGGTCCCTCACTCAGCACTAGTGCATGTGGCGTGGCGTGGCCTGGCAGGGGCAGAGGCCACCACACTGCATTGTGTTCCTGTTGCTCCTTCTGCCTTCTGAGGGAGTGGAAGCACACCTACGTTCAAGAGTCAGCCAGAAAGACTCTTTTGGGCTGTCACCTGTGAGGATTCTGTGTCCTCACAGGCCAGAGGAAGGGCAGGGGGCTGTCCCTGTGGAGGGCAGGAGGTGCGGTTCCCTTCCTCCCCACATTCGCTTCCTCTTGGCCAGACCTTGGGGTGGGTGGGCCCTGCTCAGAATACCTTGCAGTGGCCGGACCAAGTATGCAGGGATGCTCTACTCTTCGCCTCCTCCAGTTCAGGCAAAACACAAAACGCAAGAAAACTTGGTGGGTGGGAGCCAGAGAAAGGCAGCTGTGGAGGTCTGTGTCCCCCAAGGTTTCTTGCCGCTTGCCCAGGCCTGTGCTACACGTACTGCTGTGCAGAAATCCCTGCCTTTCCCCACTAGCCCTTATTTTCAGATGCAGGAAGTGAGGCTCCTGGGGTCATCCCCCTTACCCTGATTGAGTCCAGGATGTGTGCTTGCTCCCCAGTGGCCCTGTGGGCAGTAAGGATGGCTGTGGCGCTGCAGGCCACTGTGTTCCTGCAGGCAAGGGCAGAGCCACACTGGGGAACTGTGTGTCTGATTCCTCCCTGAGCCCCAGGTCTGGCACAGGGGAAGGCTGTGGAGGGCAACACCTCCCTGCCCTGCTCCTTCGCTCACTGCTCTGCGTGTCATGGCGACTGGCGAGTGTTCTGATCTCTCCTTTGTGGAGCCCAGTGGGTGCGCTGCTTGGGCAGGAGGCATGCTGCTGGCGAGGCAGGATGTGCACCAGGCTGGCTCTGGCTGCACTGGGCTGAAGGGGTGCTTCGGCAGGCCATGGTGCTGCGGGGCAGTAGGTTGGAGGGTCGTGGCTAGGAACTAGCTCAACCTCAGGTTCCTGCTGCCTCTGGGTGTGTGTGGCTTTGGCCAGATCCTCGGGGGCTCCCACCCTTGGGAACCCAGTGTATCTGGAGGGTGGGAGTTTCTGGTACTGTAGGAGAGGCTGCCTTCAGGAGTCAGAGCTGATGTGCACACTACCTTAGCTGACCTCTGTACTGTGGGGGTGGAGGGCAGGGCCTGGTGGCCTGAGCCTGTGCTCCTCATCTCTGTGCTACCCTTGGGGAACTGTCTTCGCCCTCAGTTCTCAGAGAGCCACACGGAGGGGACACTGATTGAGTTTTAGACACATAGGAATTGATCATGTCTTATACCAATTTGGTAAATTTCTTAAGACAACTCAGGAGAATCCAGTCAACTCCACGTGTGTCTTTTCTGGGCAGAGTCCTCCTCCTGGAACATGCTTCGCTGGTTTTTCTGAGCCTCGGGATCTTGAGGCCTTGGTGGCTGGCAGCATGTCCCCGTGAGTGCCCTGGGCTCTTGGAGGGCTCTGGTGTGTGTGCACATGCCACACAGAGTGTGGCCTCAGAGTCACTGGGGAGAATGGGTCCCATCTTGAAGGGCAGTGAGTTGGGCCCTTCCAATGAGCTAGAGAGGCCTTTAGGCCCCAGCAGTATTGAGGGGCCCCCCAGGTGACCTGGAGGGTCCATCTGCCCGGCCTCCAGAGCTGAGGAGAGTGTGGCCACAGCCCTGGCCTGGCTTCGGAGGGGGGTGTTGCGCTGGCCCGCGGCTGCTGGGACTGCGATTGTTTGGATTGTCACTGACCGTGCTTTTTTGTTTTTGTTTTTTTCTCCTCACTCCTGGGCTTGTTCTCATTGCTTTCTTTCTCTCTCCGCTTCCCCCTCCCGTGTCTGGTCCTATCTCTCCCCTTCCCCACCCCCTCCTCTTGTCCTCTGCTCTTCTGCCTCTTCCGGCATCTCTGTGTTCCTTGTCTCAGCTGGAGGTTCTGCACTACCGACTCAGTGTCTCCAGCGCCCTCTACAGCCCCGCCCAACCCAGCCTCCAGGCCCTCCACGCCTACCAAGTACTGGCTCATTCATTCCCTTCCCCCTGCCCAGAGTGCATGTCCATGCCTGGCAAAGCAAGGGGCCGCCGGGGCCAGCCTCTGGTGACTCAGAGGCTAGTTCCAAGCAGAACGAGGCCCCTGTGTCTGGGGGAGGCAGGGGTCAGCCTCCAGTCTGGCCTGGCCCCTGGCTTTGTAGTCTAGCTTGGTTGGGGGTGGGGATGGTGGCTGTGTGGCAGAACAAGGCATGTGGTCCTGGCTGTCCAGGCTCCCAGCCAGTGGAGGTGTCACAAGCTCTCCGGTGTTGGCGGCCCCGTGCTTGGCCCTGGTTTGAAAAACTGGAGTCCTCAGGCCTCAGCAGTAGCCTGGTTCACTGCGCTTTGCAGGGTCTGGTGCTCAGGAAGGAGCTGAAGACGCAGAGGCCTGGGACTTACGGGTGGTGTGGGTTCCGCCTTGTTTAGAACTGTCACCCAGCCTGGACGTGCTGTGACCCAGAGCCAGTGTGTGAGGCAGGGGGATGGGAAGGACCTAGGGCTTGACCCTATAGCCCACAGAAGCTGTCCGTCCTTGACAGCCCAGCCAGGACCCGGCCGTCACCTGGGGAGCCCTGGCCACTCATGCACACCTCCAGAGGCGGATCAGAGTGGGTGGTGACCTCATAGAGGTTGTAGCTGCCTAGGCAGAAATGACACGTGTGTGGATGGATTTGAGGTCAGTGAAGCAGAGTTCAGACTTGTAGGGGACTTCAGGGATGACAGCGGAATCTGTGAGTCAGGGGAGACAGGCTGTGCTCACAGCCAGTGATCTGTCCCGTTCACCTGGGAAGGAGCACGCATGACTGAACAGGAATTAGAGCACAAGACGAGAAAACATGTTGGCCCCTGAGCGCCGTTGGGCTGGGATGGCGGCCACAGCACACGGGGGCACCTCATACCGCAGGAGCCGCTCCAGAGGAGAGGAGGGACCTGAGAGGGCTTGGGCCAGGGAGGGAGGACAGTGTCCAGAAAGCATCTGGTAAACCCCATGGTGGGAGGGGTGACCAGCGAGACCTAGGTGGGGTGAGCTGGGGTGCTGTGAGTCTCAGCCCAGTGGGAAATGTGGGTCTTTGGGGAACACATCCTTAAGAAGCAAGCAGGTGTGACTGTGGCCAGGGACTCCGTGTGGGAACATGGCCCAGGAGGGGTGCCGAGCTGAGGGAGGAGTTTGGCTCAGCACACCTGTGGGAAAATAGCCTGAGAGGGTTCCAGGTGACTGCCGGGGGCAGGGACGGACAGTGGGCCCTCCGACCCTTCAGAAGGACCAGGTGAGGTGGGGCAAGTGCACCGGCAGGGGAAGGCAGGTTTCCAGTTCCCATGTGGAGGTTGTCCCCTCCCCTGAGCCACAGGGAGGATGTTAGGGCTCAGGATCCTAGGCCAGGGTTGGAGGGAGGGCCTGGGCTGAGATTGGAGGAGGAGAAAGACCCTGGTCTAACTTCCCACCCCACTGGTGCCCTTCTAGTTGGGCAGTATAGGTACAGGTATTATGTCTCATACTTTTCTCCTTCTGTCTTTTCTTTTTTTTCTTTTTGAGATGAAGTCTCGCTCTGTTGCCCAGGCTGGAGTGCAGTGGCATGGTCTCGGCTCACTGCAATCTCCACCTCCCAGATTCAAGTGATTCTCCTGCCTCAGCCTCTTGGGTAGCTGGGATTACAGGCACGTGCCACCCACATGGCTAATTTTTATATTTTTAGTAGAGACATAGTTTTACCGTGTTGGCCAGTCTGGTCTGAAACTCCTGACCTCAAGTAATCCGCCTGCCTTGGCCTCCCAAAGTGTTGGGATTATAGGCGTGAGTCACCGCACCCAGCCCTTTCTTCAAAAATGATGCAGATTCATTGCCCAAAGACTTAACGATACAGATAGATAGAAGAAAATAGCCAGCCACGATGGCTCACGCTTGTAATCCCACCACTTTGGGAGGTTGAGGCAGGCGCATTGCCTCAGGAGTTTGAACTCAGGAGTTTGAGTTGCCTTGAACTCAGGAGTTTGAGACCAGCCTGGGCAACATGGTGAGATCCCTGTCTGCAAAGAAATACAAAAATTAGCCTGGTGTGGTGGTGTGTGCCTGTGTTCCCAGCTACCCGGGAGGCTGAGGTAGGAGGATCCCTTGAGCTCTGGAGGCAGAGGCTACAGTGAGCCGAGATCACGACACTACACTCCAGCATGGGTGACAGAGTGAGACCCTGTCTCAAAAAAAGAAGAAAATGCCTCCCACCCTGTAGCTCCATCTTCAGACTCAGCCACTGATCTCTGGGCCGTGTCAGCTGAACCTGTAGGGACAGTTTTCTGACGGGGAGACTTGAGTGGGCAGCGATATGGGCAGTGGCCCGTGTGGGGTCTGCAGCATCCCAGGATATACCCGGAGCATGGGCCTTGCACCAGCCTCAGCAGCACAGATGTATGAAGGCCCAAAGGGCTGGGGGACAAGTGTGGAGAGGCGAGCATGTCCACTCAGACTCAGGGCCCTGCCCTCAGCACCCTAACTCCCCTGCCCTCGTCAACTCTTGATGGTCCCACCTGCCCTCCCAATGCTAAGCAACCAGAGGAAGCCCATGGCCACCAAAAAGGCTTTCCTCTCCAGCTGGATCTCCAGGATCCTGCTTGTATGTTACAAATCAAAGTTTGGCCTAGGCTGGGCACAGTGGCTCATGCCCGTAATCCCAGCACTTTGGGAGACCTGAGGTCTGGCCAACATGGTGAAATCCCATCTCTACTAAAAGTAAAAATTAGCTGGGCATGGTGGCACACACTTGTAGTCCCAGCTACTCGGGGGGGCTGAGTCAGGAGATTTGCTTGAACCTGGATGTGGAAGTTTCAATGAGCCGAGATAGTGCCACTGTGCTCCAGCCTGGGCGACAGTGGAGACCTTGTTTCAGTAAAAAAAAAAAATTTCGCTTAATATCCCTGACTGTGCTTTTGTCTTGGGGTTTTCCTGACCACAGGTCCCTAGGCAACAGAGGAAGTGACACCCGGGGCTTCTGCTGGGCTGAGTTCTCATCTGGCTGTGTCCAGGATGAGCAGGTGGAAGGATTTGGGGAGGAAAGCGAAGCCATGGGGTCATTTTTGAACAAGGTCTTACTCTGTCACCCAGGCTGGAGTGTAGTGGCACGATCCTAGCTCACTGCAGCCTCAAACCCCTGGGCTCAAGTGATCCTCCCACCCTAGCCACCTGAGTCGTTAGGACTATAGGTGTGCACCACCACACCCAGCTAGCTTTTTAAAATTTTTCGTAGAGACCGGGTCTCCCTATGTCATCTAGGCTAATCTCTAACTTCTTAGTGATCTTTCCGCCTCCGCCTCCCAAAGTGCTGGAATTACAGGTCTGAGGCACCACACCTGGGTTCCATGTGCTTTCTGCGCACACTTGGGAGGCTGGTGGGAGACCCTGGATCCAGAGCTTGGGGATGATGCTGGCTCTCTTCTGCCCTGAGGATCAAGACAGGCACCAGTGCCCAAGGGCACAGCCTGTGCCACCCACTGTGGGTTTGCAGCAGTGCAGAAGCAGGGCTGGGGGGGCCTCTGCAGATGTGTCTGTCTTAGGCCTCCCCAGGGTGGGCTGTGTGGGCGCTGGGCCAAGCACTTCCCTACCACAAGCTGGTCAGAGTTCAGACCAAGCAGTGTAAGGCACGTCCGCTGGGTGCCAGGCACAGTGGTGCCCCAGAGAGTGGCCCCACTCCCGGCCTGGCTCGTGCCTCCTGGCTCGTGCGGGGAAGCAGAGCAACCGGCTCAGGGTGGGATGTGGTCTGACCTGGAGGCCTAGTGCTGTGGGTGCTGCGCTCCTTCCCAGGCCCTCACCCCTCCTTCTCCACCTAGGAGTCGTTCATGCCTACTGAGGAGCATGTGTTGGTGGTGCGCCTGCTGCTGAAGCACCTGCACGCCTTTGCCAACAGCCTGAAGCCAGAGCAGGCTTCGCCCTCCGCCCACTCCCACGCCACCAGTCCCCTGGAGGAATTCAAACGGTAGATGTCCCTTGCGGCTTCCCACCACTGCTGTCTCCACCACTTTCCCCTCCTAAGGTGTCGCCCACAGCAGCCTCTCCCCAGGGCATGGAGGGCAGGGTGAGGGGAGTCCCTTTCTGCTCACAGTACACGTGAGGCCTCTCCAGGCCTAGGCAGGTGCCCTCTCTCCCCACCCAGTTGGCTCCCAGAGCCTCTCTCCCCAGACTGGCCAGAGAGGCCCCATTGTGCTTCCATCTCTTGCATCTCATCTTCTTCAACCCTGTCAGGAGAAGAGCTGGGGCAGCCCTGACTGCCAGGCCCATTAGGGCCAGCAGAGTGGGCTGTTTGTATGGGACTGAGGTGAGGTGTGTGCAGGAGCGGCACTGACTTGGCTGCCTGTGTGCTGTGTGTCCTTGGGATGTTCCCTAAACTCTCTGAACCTTGGTTTCTTCCTCTGAAGAATGGGGCTGAACCTCCCGGAGGTGCCCAGTGCTCTCCCCCGGCAGAGCCGACCCTCACTGATGGGAGCCGCGGGCTCACCTGTGAGCAGGGCGTCCTCACTGGGCAAGCAGCAGGTGACCCTCCCAATCCCCTGCAGGGCTGCTGTCCCGAGGTTCGTCCAGCAGAAACTCTACCTATTCCTGCAGCATTGCTTTGGCCACTGGCCCCTGGACGCATCGTTCAGAGCTGTGAGTGTTGGCCCCGTCACACATGTGCCTGTGTTCTCTGTGTGCCCTGAGGTGGGAGGTCCTCTGGGGCAGATGAAGGAGGAGAGCAAGTGTTTTCACAGAGGCCTTGGCAAGGAGGGGTCTTGGAGGTCCACATTGTTCTTTCTGTTTGCTTCCACATCCAACCATCAGGAAAGCCCTGCCCTGTCCCACCTGTCTGGTGCAGGGCAGGTTCCTACCCTTACCTGACCAGGGAGCACTGTGCCCCTTGGGCTGGGAAAAGGCCACCTATGACCCTGGCTTATGGAGGGCCAGCAAGAGAGCCAAACCTCACAGGGCTGTGTACGTCTCTCCTGCGCCCTCTGGGTGACGCGGGAAGAGCCAGTCCCACCCAGTTGCCACCTGGGACCTGGGCTCCAGGCCACCAGAGGATTTGGCCCCCAGCCACTGAGCCCTCAGCACACACCTCCCCCACAGGTCCTAGAGATGTGGCTGAGCTACCTGCAGCCATGGCGGTATGCGCCTGACAAGCAGGCTCCGGGCAACGACTCCCAGCCCCAGTGTATGTCGGAGAAATGGTGAGCCTCAGCCCCTCTCAGACATGCACGGGCTCCCCCAGGTGGATATTGCTCCAGTGGGTGGAGGCCAGGCCAGCGGCCTATGCTGGGGTCAGCCTGGCCCTGGCCCCCGTGGCCGCCTGCAGTCCTCTCCCAGCCCCTGCCGAGTGGAGCACAGACCAGCCCTTCCTAGACTCAACTTTGCCAAGCCCTAGAATTGGTTTCTCATGGAAGCGGTGGGTGACCCATCCTGCCCTGTCCCCTCTCCCTTCTGTCCCAGATGAGTGTTTAGCCATCCCCAAACTATCCCTTGACGCTCATCAGCAGAGCAGAGCAGTGGTGATCAAGCAGGGAATGAGGGAGGCCGCCTTCCCCTCATCCCCTGCTTGATTCTTACAGCAGACCCCCAGGCTTCTGTGGCACCTCACGTGGCCACTGACCCCTCCCCTCACCCATGGCCTTCCCCTTTGGACCCTCTGGGGGATCCTTCCTCAGCCCCCTCAGGCTTTCGGCTGGCCTCTGCCATGGTGGCCTCCGTTCACTTGGAAAGGGGACTCAGCCTTGCTAAGGATGTGGTGTCCTCAGAGGGCCTGGGTCTTACCTGCCTCTGTCCTGCCCTCCCTGCCTGCCCATGGCCCCTGAGTTGTCATCTGTGACAGCTTGTCACCTTGGCCAGGGAGAGTCTGAAAGCCCAAGGGTGAGCAAGAACATTAGGGACATGGACCAGCACAGCCCCCGCCTCCAGTTGGAAGACTGGCCCTGACCTGCCACCTCGGTCCCCAGGGCACCCTTTGTCCAGGAGAACCTGCTGATGTACACCAAGTTGTTTGTGGGCTTCCTGAACCGCACACTCCGCACAGACCTGGTCAGCCCCAAGCATGCGCTCATGGTGTTCTGAGTGGCCAAAGTCTTTGCCCAGCCCAGCCTGGCTGAGATGATTCAGAAAGGTAAGTTGTCAGCCTGGGCCAGCCAGGTAAACGTTGACCAAGCCAGACCAGGGCCAGGCCCTTAGCTGGAGGTGACTGGTCTTTAAGAGGGACCCACACGCCCAGAGTGGGCCCTAGCAAAGGGTCCTGTGGAGACTCCTGGGACACATCTGTATGGTGAAGTCTGAAACCGGCTGGATCCTGCCTGCCCTGCAGCCACCAGGCACTGGCGGGGAGGATGGCAGGTGTGCCCACAGAGGGGGACTGCACGGTCCAAGCTGCGGCCCTGTGGCCCCGCCGTTTCTCCCTGGCAACTCGTGGTGGCTGCTTGAGGAGGTGAGCCTGGACTCTGCCGTGCATTCATCCTGGCTGGGTTGGGCGTTGGTTTCTGTTCCTCCTGCTGTTGTTTACCTCCTGCAAACACTGCTGGGGGCTCTGAGCCACCAGCTCCCCCACCTGCCCTCCTCAGCCACCTACTGTGTGGGAGATGCTGCCAGGCAGGGCCTCAGGAGGACACCCCTGGGTCACAGCTCCCCAGACACCTCGGAGGCACCCCAGAATTCTAAGTCGGGTACTCTGCCCCCAGGAAGTGGGTGCCAGGTTCGACCGTCTCCTGCCTTCTAGGTGAGCAGCTATTCCTGGAGCCAGAGCTGGTCATTCCCCACCGCCAGCACCGACTCTTCACGGCCACCACCTTCACTGGGAGCTTCCTGTCACCCTGGCCACCCGCAGTCACTGATGCCTCCTTCAAGGTGAAGAACCACGTCTACAGCCTGGAGGGCCAGGACTGCAAGTACACCCCGATGTTTGGGCCCGAAGCCCGCACCCTGGTGAGTGGGC
>NW_022325481.1:0-2110 GCF_002776525.5 Piliocolobus tephrosceles | reverse complement strand
ACTGTGTGAGGGGGTCTCAGTGGTCGTGATTGGAGAAGTGAAGCTGGGAGTACTGTGTGAGGCGGTCTCAGTGGGTGTGATTGAAGAAGTGAAGCTAGGAGTACTGTGTGAGGTGGTCTTGGTGTTCATGGTTACCAAGTTTGTTGTAGGAACTGTGGCTGTTACTGTGGTTGGAAGAGACAAAGAGGTGGGTCGGAGAGAGGTCACAGTGGACAATGTACCGGTCATCCTGGTGGAATAGGTGGTTCTGCTCGTGGAATCTGTGAGAGCACTAGTAAGAGAAGTAGGGTAGGTGGTCTCAGATGCAGGTGTAGAACTGGTGTCATAATTGGATAATGTGGTCACCAAGGAAGACAGAGGGGTGGTATTTGTGGTACCAGTGGTGATCGCTTCTGTACTTGGGACAGGCATAGAAGATGAAACGCTCCTGGTGAATGATGGTAACGTACTGGTGGCTGTGGGCAGAGGGTTGGCAGTTGTCATAGATGTCACTGTGTATGTGGAGGTGATTGAAGAAGTGATGGGGGGAGTAGAACTCACTGCTGTTTTGAAAGATCCTGTGGAAATGTCAAGGGTAGGAGTCAGTGTGGTGGTCTCAGGGGATGTGACTGATGAACTGGTGAATGTAGACTGACCTGTGCGTGTAGTTGCTACAGTGGATGAAGGTGTTTCCATTGTTGTAAATGTTGTGAATGAGGTGTTGGTTGTGGGTAATGGGGTGGATCCAGCTGTTGTGTGGTGTGTACTGGTGATGGATGGAGGTGAGGAGATACTCTCGGTGTGAGTGGTCCCTGCACTGCTGGCAGACATGGTAGAGGCAAATGAATATGTTGCTGGGAAGCTCATCAGGAGGGAAGTTGTCTGAGTGCCCTCAGTACTTGTGAGAGTTGGTCTCTCGCTGGGAGTGGTGGCAGAGGTCATGCTGACAAGGGATGAGGTTTCTGTATTCTGGATGTTGGGGGAAGATGGGATGTCACTTGTGGACACCGCTGAGGTACTGGAAACAGCAAATGTTGAGGAGAGGACTGTTGTTGTAGTCGAGGATTCAGTAGAGCTCACAGAAGAGTGGGTGATAGTTGTGGGTATTGTCGATGGGATGTCTGTACTCAGAGAAGATGGGGTCATGGTAGTGGAAGTCACCATGGTACCTGAGGTAGGTGAAGCTGAGGAGATGGCAGTTGTGGTTGTACTGCTTGTGGAGTAGATGGCTGAAGAACTGAAGCTGGGGAAACTGTGGGAGGTGGTCTCAGGGGTGGTGGTTACCAAGGTTGTGGTAGGAGTCGTGGCAGTTTCTACGGTTAGGAGAGAGGAAGAGGTGGGTAGGAGAGAAGTCTCAGGGAACAATGTACCTGTCATACTTGTGGGGTAGCTGATGTCGGTCGTGGAATCTGTGGCTGTGCTAGTGGGAGAAGTAGCGTAGATGGTCTCAGATGTAGGTCTAGACCTGGTGATGGGAGTGGGAAGTGTGGTCACCAAGGTGGATAGAGGGGTGGTGTTAATGTTATGACTGGTGATTGCTTCTGTGTGGAGGACAGTTGTAGAATATAAAATGCTACTGGTGAGTGATGATAATACATTACCGGCTGTGGGCCAGGAAGTCGTTATTGTCATAGAAGTCACTGTATTGGTGGGAGTAACTGAAGAAGTGATGGGAGGAGTAGAAGTCACGGCTGTTGTGACAGATTCTGTGGACATGTCAATTGTAGGAGTCAGTGTGGTGGTGTCAAGGAATGTGGCTGTAGAGCTGGGGAAGGTGGTCTGGCCTGTACCTGTAGTTGCTACAGTGGTTGAAGGTGGTTCCATCGTTGTGAAGGTGGTGAATGAGGTGGTGGCAGTGGGTGACAGGGTGGATTCACCTGTTGTGTGGAGTGTACTGGTGATGGATGGAGGTGAGGAAATAGTCTCTGTGTGAGTGGTCCCGGTACTGCTGGCAGACATGGAAGAGGAAAATGAATATGTACTTGGGAAGGTCGTCAGGAGGGAACTTGTCGCAGTGCTGTCAGTACTTGTGAGAGTTGGTCTCTCGCTAGGAGTGGTGACAGAGGTCATGCTGACAAGGGAGAAGGTTTCTGTATTCTGGATGCTGGGGGAAGATGGAATGACACTTGTG
>NW_022325480.1:0-2110 GCF_002776525.5 Piliocolobus tephrosceles | reverse complement strand
CACAAGTGTCATTCCATCTTCCCCCAGCATCCAGAATACAGAAACCTTCTCCCTTGTCAGCATGACCTCTGTCACCACTCCTAGCGAGAGACCAACTCTCACAAGTACTGACAGCACTGCGACAAGTTCCCTCCTGACGACCTTCCCAAGTACATATTCATTTTCCTCTTCCATGTCTGCCAGCAGTACCGGGACCACTCACACAGAGACTATTTCCTCACCTCCATCCATCACCAGTACACTCCACACAACAGGTGAATCCACCCTGTCACCCACTGCCACCACCTCATTCACCACCTTCACAACGATGGAACCACCTTCAACCACTGTAGCAACTACAGGTACAGGCCAGACCACCTTCCCCAGCTCTACAGCCACATTCCTTGACACCACCACACTGACTCCTACAATTGACATGTCCACAGAATCTGTCACAACAGCCGTGACTTCTACTCCTCCCATCACTTCTTCAGTTACTCCCACCAATACAGTGACTTCTATGACAATAACGACTTCCTGGCCCACAGCCGGTAATGTATTATCATCACTCACCAGTAGCATTTTATATTCTACAACTGTCCTCCACACAGAAGCAATCACCAGTCATAACATTAACACCACCCCTCTATCCACCTTGGTGACCACACTTCCCACTCCCATCACCAGGTCTAGACCTACATCTGAGACCATCTACGCTACTTCTCCCACTAGCACAGCCACAGATTCCACGACCGACATCAGCTACCCCACAAGTATGACAGGTACATTGTTCCCTGAGACTTCTCTCCTACCCACCTCTTCCTCTCTCCTAACCGTAGAAACTGCCACGACTCCTACCACAACCTTGGTAACCACCACCCCTGAGACCACCTCCCACAGTTTCCCCAGCTTCAGTTCTTCAGCCATCTACTCCACAAGCAGTACAACCACAACTGCCATCTCCTCAGCTTCACCTACCTCAGGTACCATGGTGACTTCCACTACCATGACCCCATCTTCTCTGAGTACAGACATCCCATCGACAATACCCACAACTATCACCCACTCTTCTGTGAGCTCTACTGAATCCTCGACTACAACAACAGTCCTCTCCTCAACATTTGCTGTTTCCAGTACCTCAGCGGTGTCCACAAGTGACATCCCATCTTCCCCCAACATCCAGAATACAGAAACCTCATCCCTTGTCAGCATGACCTCTGCCACCACTCCCAGCGAGAGACCAACTCTCACAAGTACTGAGGGCACTCAGACAACTTCCCTCCTGATGAGCTTCCCAGCAACATATTCATTTGCCTCTACCATGTCTGCCAGCAGTGCAGGGACCACTCACACCGAGAGTATCTCCTCACCTCCATCCATCACCAGTACACACCACACAACAGCTGGATCCACCCCATTACCCACAACCAACACCTCATTCACAACATTTACAACAATGGAAACACCTTCATCCACTGTAGCAACTACACGCACAGGTCAGTCTACATTCACCAGTTCATCAGTCACATCCCCTGAGACCACCACACTGACTCCTACCCTTGACATTTCCACAGGATCTTTCAAAACAGCAGTGAGTTCTACTCCCCCCATCACTTCTTCAATCACCTCCACATACACAGTGACATCTATGACAACTGCCAACCCTCTGCCCACAGCCACCAGTACGTTACCATCATTCACCAGGAGCGTTTCATCTTCTATGCCTGTCCCAAGTACAGAAGCGATCACCACTGGTACCACAAATACCACCCCTCTGTCTTCCTTGGTGACCACATTATCCAATTATGACACCAGTTCTACACCTGCATCTGAGACCACCTACCCTACTTCTCTTACTAGTGCTCTCACAGATTCCACGAGCAGAACCACCTATTCCACCAGGATGACCGGTACATTGTCCACTGTGACCTCTCTCCGACCCACCTCTTTGTCTCTTCCAACCACAGTAACAGCCACAGTTCCTACAACAAACTTGGTAACCATGAACACCAAGACCACCTCACACAGTACTCCTAGCTTCACTTCTTCAATCACACCCACTGAGACCGCCTCACACAGTACTCCCAGCTTCACTTCTCCAATCACGACCACTGAGACCCCCTCACACAGT
>NW_022325479.1:0-19242 GCF_002776525.5 Piliocolobus tephrosceles | reverse complement strand
GTCAGGACCCTCAGCTATAGGTCTGTTGGAGATTGCTTGAGGTCCACTCCAGACCCTGTTTGCCTGGGTATCAGCAGCAGAGGTTGCAGAAGATAGAATATTGCTGAACAGCGAGTGCACCTGTCTGATTCTTGCTTTGGAAGCTTCCTCTCAGGGGTGTACTCCACCCTGTGAGGTGTGGGGTGTCAGACTGCCCCTAGTGGGGGATGTCTCCCAGTTAGGCTACTCAGGGGTCAGGGACCCACTTGAGCAGGCAGACTGCCCCTTCTCAGATGTCAACCTCCGTGTTGGGAGATCCACTGCTCTCTTCAAAGCTGTCAGATAGAGTTGTTGCCGTCTGCACAGGCTTCTGCTCCTTTAGCTGAGCCCTGTCCCCAGAGGCGGAGTCTACAGAGACAGGCAGGTTTCCTTGAGCTGCTGTGAGCTCCACCCAGTTCGAGCTTCCCAGCGGCTTTATTTACCTACTTAAGCCTCAGCGATGGCGGGCGCCCCTCCCCCAGCCTTGCTGCTGCCTTGCGGTTAGATTACGGCAGACTGCTGTGTTAGCAAGGAGGGAGGCTCCATGGGCGTGGGACCCTCCTGGCCAGGTGTGGGATACAATCTCTGGTGTGCCGGTGTTACAGCGCAGTATTGGGGTGGGAGTTACCCGATTTTCCAGGTGTTGTGTGTCTCAGTTCCCCTGGCTAGGAAAAGGGACTCCCTTCCTCCTCGCGCTTCCCAGGTGAGGCGATGCCTCACCCTGCTTCAGCTCTTGCTGGTCAGGCTGCAGCAGCTGACCCGCACGGATTGTCCGGCACTCCCGAGTGAGATGACCCCAGTACCTCAGTTGAAAATGCAGAAATCACCGGTCTTCTGTGTCGCTCGCGCTGGGAGATGGAGACTGGAGCTGTTCCTATTTGGCCATCTTGCTCCGCCCCTCTGCCCATCTAATTTTAAATTTGTTTGTTACTTAGGCTGGTCTTGAACTCCTGGAATCAAGTAATCCTCCTGCCTTAGCCTCCCAAAATGCTAGGACTATGGGTGTTCACCACTGCCCCAGGCCAAGATTATCTTTAAACAAATAGTACATTCAACATTCAGTATATTGAAATGCTTAGGAAGTATAATATTCTAATAACCCAGAGAATTTCCTTCCGATTCAGCTTCTGCTATTGAAAATTATCTGTGAAACATCTCCACTGACTTCCCTACAACAGTAACTAGAGTAAATGAAGCACAATAACCTTGTGGTATTCTTGTGGACATTCATGATCCTTGGTTCAATCTATATTTATAGGTGTTGGAGACAGAGCTGTGACTTTGAAACTTAATCTCTTACAAAATACACATTTTTCTTCCAACTTGTATCTTACTTCCTGAGGGAGATAAATAAAAGTAAATTCCTGCTGTGGTAAAATACAAAAATAAATATATATTTTTTTGTCCCCAGGTTCTGGAAAACCAACCAAGTAATTAGAAGGTTAGAACTCCTGCCCAGTCCCCCATTTCAGGAGGAAGTGGGGGAGAGAGAGTTTAAGCACAAATGATGAATAATGTAATCAGTCAGGTCTATGGGATGAAACCTTGATGAAACCCTCTAAATGAAGGGGTTTGAGTTGGTAAACAGATTGAGATGCTGTGAGAAGAGCGCATCTGGAGAGGACGTGATCTTCCTGGCGATCCCATACCTCATCCTGTGCAGTGCTTCTTCTTAGCTGTCCCTGAGTGGTATTCTTTCAAAAAAATATATCAGCAATAAGGAAAGTCTTTTCCTGATTTCTGTGAATCGTTCTAGCAATTATAGAACCTGAGGAGGAGGTTGTGGGGACCTCCTAATTTATAGCCAGTGAGACTTGTGTGTGATGTGGAGGCAGTCTTGTAGGACTGAGCTCTTAATCCTTGGGATGTGCCCTACTTTGGGAAGTTAGTGTCAGAACTGAATTGTTGGAAACCCAGTTGGTGTCAGAGAATTAGAGAACTTCTAATATAGTTTACATGTGTTTATCTTTATAAAAATCTTGCTGGGCTTCTTCAGATCATTTGGGGTTATTCTAGTTTTACAACTACAGTAAACACATTGGCTATGGCCAAGGGTTATCTCTGTTTCTTATTATTTCTATTAATTCCCTAAAATGAATTAGCAGTTTAGAAAGGCTTTACAATTTAATTAACTGACAAAATCCATATATATAGAATATTCACATTTTAATATTGTATAAATAACCAGTTTATTGGATAAGTTTTCCATTAGTTATATTGTCATCCTTCATTCCAGGATGAACTATTTCTACTTCTAAGACACAATCTGTTCGTGCATTGGTACTCTTGAAAACTAAACTTAGAAGGTAGGAAGGAAAATTGAGAAATGGAAAAGGCATCTGAAGTTTACAGCAGTGTTACAATGTGGTGCTTAAACCAGCAGCATTTGTCTTACCTGAAGCTTGTTAGAAATGCAAATTCATTGGCTCCACTTCAATTTCTGGAAGTGGGATGGGGCCCAGGACACTGTGTTCAACAAGCTTTTTAGGTGATCCATATGCACAGTAAAGTCTGAGAACCACTGCTCCATATATAGTTTAGTCAAAGATATATTCAGGTAAGTCAGCAGTGATGAGAAGCTCAGATTAAATGATAGGGTGACAAACTCTTCTAGTTTGTTGGGGGCTGTGAATGTTCTGGGATACAGGACTTTCAGGGCTACAATCAGGTAAGTTCCAGGCAAACTGGGACAAGCTGGTGATCATGGTCAAATGGTTTTGTGTAGATTTGAAAAGCTAGCATGCCTCACATTTAATTTTGTCTCTATTGGATATCCTTTATTCCCTGAGTGATTTCCCTCAGGCTCTGAGCATGACCACATTAATATGGCTATCTTGTGGGTCATAGATTTGGGGAATTCAATAAGGTAGTTAGTTAGAGCTGACATTTTGTTCTTGCTGTAACTGTTGGAGTTTGATTACACCAGAGTGTGTGATCCATAACTTGCTTCTCTGCTTAATTCCTTCTCACTTCAATGTTATATGTGCAACAGGGCTCAAAAATGGCAGAAGCTGGGAATCATTTTAAAGTTCTTTAAAGTCACGTACACTTATTTATTTTATTTTTCTTTGTGGTCTATTTCTGTTTGCTGTAGTGTAGGTTATTATGAATCCCATTTTTGGTTTCCTAACTGAGCAGAATTCTTCCTTAATAGTATAAGTTTGCACTTATGTTGATGAGTCTTATTTTTCAGTTGTTTTTGGGTATTGCTTCCAATTTTAGAGGTTGCACAAGTACTGTAAATGCCACTGAGAGTTGATTAACACAGTTAACAGCTACTAGTAATTATGAGTGTCATTTTTACTTTAAATGTGGCTTTATTTTAGCATGTACTTCGAAAGCTTAATTCTAAGGAAATAGAGTAGAAATTGTTCCAGAGAAATGAGGTTTATCTTTTGTGAAGTTCAAAGCAGAAACAAAATAAAACAAAACATTCACCAATTTGTCTATTGCTAATGAAATCAAATGAGTTGAGGGTATATGTTTCTTCAAACATAATAACTCTGCACAAATTATTTGTTTTTAATGTCATAAAAGCCCATGTTATATTATTTGGTTTTCTTAAAGCTCTTACAATGAGGACTCAATTATGTTGCATTCACAAACAATTAGGTTTGACTATTTGGATGCAAACTATTGTTGCCAATATTTTGCAGCATTTTTTAACTAGTAAAAACATTCTGCTTTGTCTATTAAAATACCCATTTTGTAAATTGTTTTTCCATGTGATTTAGACTGTAGCACAAATGCTTTTTCTCTCTTTTTGTCACTAATTTTTCCCCTGTTTATCCACACAATTTGCTGGATAAATCCTATGAATTATCTCTGATACATGAGCTTGCTTTACTGAATTAAGGACTCAGTCTCAAGTATGAGAGAACTTTAGATCTGAGCTAAATGAAAGAGTCATTTCCAAAGGCTTTACTCTACCCATTTGGTAGTTGCTGAGTGCTTCAGTCCTCAATATTTGCCAGATTATGTGGTCTGATCCATGAACCTCGGTGGTACACTCTGGCCCAGAAGGCAGGGTTCTTTATTATTCTGGGCCAGGTTTTAAAGTCATCACATATGAGCAGAATTAGGTGTGCTCAAAAATTAACCACTGAATAACTCTTAGGAAGCTGTGCTGTGCTTGGTACCAACTTATTATTGTTGCATGTACAACACAGTCAGTTTTTCTTATAAGAATGGAAAAGTTTATCTGATTTTGATTGTGCACTAGATGAAATACTTGGATCATATTCCCATCATGAGAGCAAAACTGTATATCCTTGGATATTAGAATTACACTTAGCATGTTGAGTGGGGCCAAAAATCTAAGCACCCTATATATTAGAACTGCCTGTGGAAACAAGAAATTCAAGACCTTCATCTCACTCCCACTCCACGCCTGCCCGAATTAAGGGCAATGGCAGGCGGCAGTCATGCCTTCGGTTAAATGTTCATTCATTCTCTCCCTTTCTCCTTGTGCCTTGATTCCTTTCTCTGTCACTTAGTTTAGTTTCATCATAAGCCTTTACAAATTAGGTTTTGTTTTTATTCCTATTTTACAAAAGTTAGTGACTCTCCCATCAGAGAGAAAGTAGAAAGTAGCAGTGCCAATATTTGAATCTAGGCTTCCTAACACTGAAACTTCTACCTTAGTCCCTGTGCTACATTATTATACAACATATCCATGAGAGTCTTTGATGGTATTGTATAAGAAACAAAAAGCCAAAATATTAGGTAGCCCCAAACCCTGAAATATACATCCAGTGGGAATATGTTGCTGTCTTGTCACTGCTTTTGCAGCAATGGTCTTACAGACATCTGTATAGGCAGATGCTTGACTACTTTTCATTCTATTTCCTAAACCTCTGGGACTAGGTTTCCAATGTCACCTCTTTCTAGTTGTAACCAAGGTTTTGACACAACTAGGGCTCTGATATTGGTAGAAAGAAGTTGTTTGAGAGCCCTTCTCCCAAGTTCAAACCAATGATTACATAAAAGTCTTATCTACAGAGCTTTGTTCAGTATAATATATTATAGTCTATTGGTAATTCTGGAACTGGAGAGACTAATTCAGTTGCAGTTTACATGAAACTTTAGCAAATTGGACTGACCAAGATGTTTGAGTTATGCCTATGCTAGCCACAGTAATATTTAAGTGTCCTGTTAATTTTATGAGCACAGAACCCACTATGAAATTTTTTGTGCCACAGTTCAGCATGTGTGTCTACTATTCCTTATCTAAGGTCTGCTTTCCAAGTTAGAATCCAGATACAAATGTATTGGACTATATATATGGGGGTTCACAACATAAGAGATATGAATGCAGTGGTCCATGTAATTACAGCAATATAAGCTTCTTAGCCATCAATGAGCTATGAGTGCATTGCAAAAGCTAGTCAAACAAATCAAGCTTTGTCATATACCAGCTTTTTCTTTACTTCAAAATCACTTTTTAAAACAAAAAGAAATGAAAATTTACTAACCTTTCACTCAACACAAAATAATGATGGACTACTAGTTTGTTTGTATTCAGCTGGGGTAACATATTTATTCAGATGACAGATGTAGAGTGTTAATGGATTAAAGTATATAGGCAAAGTGGGCAATTGTGCTGTAAATGTTACTTAAGTGAATTTGGCCTGCAAAGATATTATTGATTTATTTTATCTAATTTGGTTTGTATTGCAATTCAAGCTCAAGATGGGAGGGCTGAAGTCATCTGTCTTCTATAGGTAAAATGATTTCAAGTCACAAGGGAACCAAACTAAGTGAATAGGAAGTCTCTTTGTTTGAGGATGCAAAGAGAGTGGAAATATTTTCCAGTATGAAGAGGGTAGGGAGAGGGAAGTGTGGTGCTTTCAAGGACACTAGGAAATCATATTCCACCAGGAAGAAAACATGCAACCACCACTCAGTAAAACATTCTGATTTTCTTGTCAATATGAAAACAATATCCTTAATGGCTGCTAGGTTGATCTTTGAGAAGCTAGGTTAGGCATGGGGCTTAGGGATGTTACTTATCATTGATCACTTTGTAAATCAGCTGAATAAGAAGAAAGGCACTTTTCTAGGTGCTGTACAAAGCACCCTACTGAGTATGCCATGTTCCTCCCTCAGTTCTCCAAATGTCCAGGCTGACGAAGAAAAGAAAGAGAAGCTTATGGGCACAGAACAGCAATGTTCTCTCTCAACCCTTTTTCTCTTGAAATTGTTACAAAATTGCTTAGTACTAAATTTAGTGTTGAGTGATTGAACATGAATGATGAAAAGCAAACTATTTAGTTCCATTAAACTATTGTGAGAATATTATATTATGTGGCTTTAATCCCAGAATTATTATAGCCTGAATTCATGGTGATTGTAAAGAAAAAGAGAATAATTGGGACTTTAAAAATAGGGTTGTCAGAAAGCAAACAACTTTGTACAATTCATTAGGTACTCTGACATATCTCTGTGAAACATGGAAATATTCATATTCTCTCCAATTAAGATGGGGAAACTGAGGCCTAGGGAGGCCTGGTGACCAGTCCAGGGCCACCTGGGGTGACCATAAGAGTTTTCAAGGTGGAAAAGTGATTGGCACTGCACACCAGTAATAGTCTCTTGGCTCTGCTGCTTCTAGAGTTGCAAAGAGATCTATTAATTAAACAGAACAGTCAGACAGCTCCCTAGGAGTCTTTGGATATGAAGTCTCTAATGATTCCATGCAAAATGTCCCAGACCTGAAACATCTGTTCCGGAGATACAGTCAAGTTCCACTCCACAGTCCCAAGTTAACAACTTATTTTCTTTCCTTTTATTTTATTTTTTTAAGCACGTAGCAGCTGTCCACTTATTTCAGAGGAGAGACCTTGGTTTTAAACCTCAGCCAGAGAATGTTACATAGAAAACTCTCCGCACTTCACTGTATGTGCTAATTAGAACTTCTTACACAAACACATAAATTCATTTATACACTGATGAATTTTCATTTGCCAAATAGCTCTAGTATAAAGGCCAGAAAAGTAAAAAATAGTCCAAAGAATTTAATGTTTATTTTTATGCAAGCTTGAATGAGTTTTAGAATTGTTTTGTTTTTGGAGTATTGATTTGCATGTGCAATGCATTCGTTTTTTGAGATTTTGAAACATTTCCTGGAAAAGGGAGGCAAATTTTTTTCATAGAGAGGCATCCAGTTAGATACTCTGAGTTAAACCCAGGAGAACAGAAGTGAAAGAAACAGAAATAATCCCTAGGTCATGCATTCATAAGGCCCAAGGGAAAGAATGAAGGGCATCAAGGAAAAGATAAAAGTAGCTTATTATTTCCCTGCAGCATGAGGTAAATTCATCTCCAGTGTGAGCCCTACGGTGAATAAAGAGAAATCACCTAGGTCTCTTTCAGTTGCATCCCTTCAATAAAGAACAGTAGGTAAATGTCATAGTCTCATCTCTCCCATAGAAATGCTAATTTATGTGCTGTTTCCTTTTTAAATAATTCCTCACTTTACCCTCATTAAACACACATAAACACACATTCATATGTGTTTATTCATCCATCTACCCATCCATCTATCCAATATATACTGAGCACCTACTATTGGCCTGGCACTCTCTGGGGCCCTCGAACAAGGCAGAGAAGGTCACAGCTTTTATCTGCTTCTACACAGCTCACAATCTTGTGGGAGACCCACATAATTACAAAGTAAATCAAATCCATAATAAAGATACGTTTGAGTACAAAGAATTGTCAGAAAGATTATAATCAAAATGACATGATAAATAATTATTTGGAGGAACAGAAGTCCTTCGGGTTCGGCCGGGCACGGTGGCTCAAGCCTGTAATCCCAGCACTTTGGGAGGCCGAGACGGGCGGATCACGAGGTCAGGAGATCAAGACCATCCTGGCTAACACGGTGAAACCCCGTCTCTACTAAAAAATACAAGAAACTAGCCGGGCGAGGTGGCCGGCGCCTGTAGTCCCAGCTACTCAGGAGGCTGAGGCAGGAGAATGGCGTAAACCCGGGAGGCGGAGCTTGCAGTGAGCTGAGATCCCGCCATTGCACTCCAGCCTGGGTGACAGAGCGAGCCTCCGTCTAAAAAAAAAAAAAAAAAAAAAAAGAAGTCCTTCGGGTAAGAAGTTGAGTCCTCCTCAATAAGATTAAACTATATGAATGATGGAAAAGAATTAACAATGCAGTGTTTTGAGAAAAAAATCTTCCAGAAAAAGAGAAGAAAATTCACAATAGCTTTGAGGCCAGGACAGCTTTTTTTTTTTTTTTTAATAGAAAGAAGGTCATAAAGTTTAGAGCATAATGATTGTAAATTAACTTAGTGGAGTGTGGGGTAGGATGAAGCCAAGGAGGTTAATAGGAGCTAAATCATGAAAATATCTTATAGGCTATAAAAAAAAAAATGACATTTCCTTCTTTATTTAAACTTTGATACAATTTTCTACATAACATCTATGGGCTAGGCATTGCACCAAATACTTTACCGATGCTATTTCATGTCCCTTCATAACAGTCTTGTGAGGAATGCAACAATATCCTCATTTTGTGGATAAGAAAATGAAAACTCGGCCGGGCGCAGTGGCTCATGCCTGTTGTAATCCCAGCACTTTGGGAGGCCGAGGTGAGTGGATCACGAGGTTAGCAGATCAAGACCATCCTGGCGAACACGGTGAAACCCTGTCTCTACTAAAAATACAAAAAATTAGCCGGCCGTGGCAGCGGTGCCTATAGTTCCAGCTACTCGGGAGGCTGAGGCAGGAGAATGGCGTGAACCCGGGAGGCAGAGCTTGCAGTGAGCCGAGATTGGGCTACTGCACTCCAGCCTGGGAAAACAAACAAACAAACTAAAACTCATCTGTAGGTTGAATAAATTCCCCGAGGTTGTTTAGTTAAGAGGTGGAGGCAAGATTCCAAACCAGATCTAATGCCACCATCTGAGCCCTTGTCCGTTCTCCTCTTTCAGACTGTGTCTCCTTGATCCTATTTCCTGAACTAGCTGACACGTTGTATATATAATTCAGGTGAAACATATACAGAAACAACCATCTTCCGAAATAGGAAAGCTGAGATCCTGTTGACCAGAAGAAACAGAATGTGAAAGAAAGTGTTCCTTAGGCATGACAGTTAATGGTAGTTAGATTCTGAATGATCTCTGCTAAATGACCTCTATTATTAGAGTTTAAATTCTCCATCACAGATGGATTGAGGATTTTCATGATGCCACGAAGTCATCTATGTAGATATAAGTATATAGATGTGTGTGTCTGCATATTTACATATATATTCATATACTTGAGTTGTGTATGAGTGTAGTGCAGGATGTTCCTATTCATATGTATTCAAATATACTCACATATGAGTTGTACATTGAGGAAGACTGAATTTTTTTACATTATACTTTTAAGTTTTGAGATACATGTGCAGAAGGTACATTAGGTATTTCTACATTAGGTATTTCTGCTAATGCTATCCCTCCCCTAGCCCCCCAACTCCCTGACAGGCCCTAGTGTGTGATGTTCTCCTCACTGTGTCCATGTATTTTCATTGTTCAGCTCTCACTTATGAGTGAGAACATGTGGTGTTTGGTTTTCTGTTCCTTTGTTAATTTACTGAGAATGATGGTTTCCAGCTTCATCCATGTCCCTGCAAAGGACATGATCTCATCCTTTTTTTATGGCTGCATAGTATTCCATGGTGTATATGTGCCACATTTTCTTTATGCAGTCTGTCATTGATGGGTATTTGGGTTCATTCCAAGTCTTTGCTATTGTGAATAGTGCTGCCATAAACATATGTGTGCATGTGTCTTTGTAGTACAATGATTTTTAATCCTTTGGGTATATACCTAGTAGTGGGATTGCTGGGTCAAGTGATATTTCAGGTTCTAGATCCTTGAGGAATCGCCACACTGTCTTCCACAATGGTTTAACTAATTTACACTCCCACTAACAGTGTAAAAGCATTCCTATTTCTCCACATCCTCTCCAGCATCTGTTGTTTCCTGACTTTTTAATGATCGCCATTCTAATTGGCATGAGATAGTATCTCATTGTGGTTTTGATTTGCATTTCTCTAATGACCAGTGATGATGGGTTTTTTTTCATGTTTGTTGGCCACATAAATGTCTTCTTTTGAGAAGTGTCTGTTCATATCCTTCACCTACTTTTTGATGGGGTTGTTTGTTTTTTTCCTTGTAAATTTGTTTAAGTTCCTTGTAGATTCTAGATATTAGCCCTTTATCAGATGGATAGATTGCAAAAATTTTCTCCTATTCTGTAGGTTGCCTGTTCACTCTGATGATAGTTCCTTTGGCTGTGCAGAAGCTCTTTAGTTCAATTAAATTCCATTTGCCAATTTTGACTTTTGTTGCCATTGCTTTTGGTGTTTTTGTCATGAAGTCTTTGCCCATGCCTATGTCCTGAATGGTATTGCCTAGGTTTTCTCCTAGAGTTTTTATGGTTTTAGGTCATACATTTAAGTCTTTAATCCATCTTGAGTTAATTTTTGTGTAAGGTGTAAGGAAGGGGTCCAGTTTCAGTTTTCTACATCTGGCTAGCCAGTTTTCCCAGCACCATTTATTAAATAGGGAATCCTTTCCCCATTGTTTTTGGCAGGTTTGTCAAAGGTCAGATGGTTCTAGATGTGTGGTGTTATTTCTGAGTCCTCTGTTCTGTTCCATTAGTCTATATATCTGTTTTCGTACCAGTACCATGCTGTTTTGGTTACTGTAGCCTTATAGTATAGTTTGAAGTCAGGTAGCATGATGCCTCCAGCTTTGTTCTTTTTGATTAGGATCGTCTTGGCTATACAGGCTCTTTTTTGGTTCCATATGAAATTTAAAATAGTTTTTTTCTAATTCTGTAAAGAAATTTAATGGTAGCTTAATGGAGATAGCATTGAATCTATAAATTACTTTGGGCAGTATGTCCATTTTCACAATATTTATTCTTTCTATCCATGAGCATGGAATGTTTTTCCATTTGTTTGTGTCCTCTCTGATTTCCTTGAGCAGTGGTTTGTAGTTCTCCTTGAAGAGGTTCTTCACATCTGTTGTAAGTTGGATTCCTAGATATTTATTATCTTTGTAGCAAGTGTGAATGGGAGTTCACTCATGATTTGGCTCTCTGTTTGTCTGTTATTGGGGTATTGGAATGCTTGTGAGTTTTGCACGTTGATTTTTTATCCTGACACTTTGCTGAAGTTGCTTATCAGCTTAAGGAGATTTTGGGCTGATATGATGGGGTTTTCTAAATATTCAATCATGTCATCTGCAAACAGAGACAATTTGACTTCCTCTCTGCCTATTCGAATACGCTTTATTTCTTTCTCTGGCCTGATTGCCCTGGCCAGAACTTCCAATACTATGTTGAATAGGAGTGGTGAGAGAGGGCATCCTTGTCTTGTGCCAGTTTTCAAAGGGAATGCTTCCAGCTTTGGCCCATTCAGTATGACATTGCCTGTGGGTTTGTCATAAATAGGTCTTATTATTTTGAGATACTTTCCATCAATACCTAGTTTATTGAGAGTCAATCAATGGTCTCTCTGTCTGTGTCTCTTTTCTCTGCTTGCCCTTGGAATTTAGCAATCATGTTGTGAGAAAGAAACCCCAGGCCACATGGAAAAGCCATGGTGTTTACTTGTTTCTACTAACAGCCCCAATTAAACACAGTCTACAGATAACTACCAGAAATGTGAGTGAATAAGCCTTCAGATGATTCCAGCTTCCTCCCTTCCAGCCACCCCAAGGGATGCCAAGTAAAACAGAAACAAGCTATTCTCACTAAGTCTTCCCCAAACTGCAGATTTGTAAGTAAAGTATAAATTTTATCATTGTTTCAAGCACTAATATTTAGGATAACTTGTTATATAACCAAAGCAACTGGAACACACACACACAAACATACACAAACAAAATGTTATTTGAAGATGACACACACACACACACACGCACACACACATAAACACACACACACATAAACACACACACACACATTCTGGTTAGTGGTGGCCTTTAACAGCCTAATTAACTGACTTAATGTTCATTTCCTTGGTCTATTAGGTGGAGATAAATGGCTCCTAGTACATAAAGTTGTGTAAAATAAATAGGATGATGTTTATATATCTCTTAGCACAGTACCTGGCACATAATAGATGCTCAGTGACTGTCACCATAAAATAAAATTACTTATTCTATAAAAAAAAATTTAAAGTCATTATTACTGTTATTACTATGCCATTGGTCATGGGCCCAGTTTACAACGTAAGTGTTTTTCCCCTAGAGTTCACTTAAAAAGTTTTCAAATAAAAGTGCCACCCAAGCCATACTATTATCTAAATAGTTTCTGAAGCAAGTAAAAAAAATCAGAGCTATGCATAATTAGAGGTCAGCTGATGAGACCAGTAAAAGACGTCTCACCACATCTTAAGGGAGAAAGAAAACAAAAGGCTTAGAAACTAGAAAAGGTTTTCTTAAGGCAGAATGAATATGTATTTGTCCATGAACTTCATCCAGTTGTGAAATTCAAGATGAAACCTAGGCATTTATGTGTTGGTGACAGTTACCACCAATTAAATTTCATCCCAGCACAAATCAGATGGCATAAATCAAGGACTTTGAGGAAAAGGAAGTCATTTTTCCAAGAAAAGGTGTTATCCCCTTCTGTACAAATGTTACATTGTGGGATCATAATTGTATTTATAACAACAGGACCCATTGTTGTGCCATGTCATTGTCTAGCCTTTTTTTGTTGCAGAAGGCTATTGTTGTTGATTCCATATTATTCTTTTCCATTTGCACAGATTTTATTTGTATCATGTCATTTCCTGAAAAAATGAAGGTAAATCAAAGAGGTTCTGGAATTCTGATTGGTGGGTAGCCTGTTGGGTTGGGTAGACTCGTGAACACATCTAGCAGCCGGCTCTGTCATTAGTTGAAAGCACAACATTCCCAAACTAAGGGCTACCAGTCTCTATGAATCTAAGATCTCCCATGTCTTGACCTTATACAATCGCACATTCATCTCTGGTAAGTGAAGTAAAAATTATCCAATTGTTTTTTTTGAATCATTTATACCAATTGATGCCAGCATTTGGTGCAGACACTTTGATTAGGAACCTCTTCCCATGAAAAGAGCAGGAGGGAACACAGGGAAACCTAGGGCACTGTCTTTAACTTTGCTTTAAAATTGCAGGTCTGAGCCTGGCACTGTCTATGACTACCCTGTGCAAATCACTGCTGTTGTCCCATGAGACACCTTTGACATCCTGAGCACCTGACACCCAACTTAGAAATTCCAACAACAGGGAAATTGTTCCAAGTCCTCATCAGTGGGTGCAGGAAAAGTCTGAAATCCAATCAGATGTTGTAACTTTGAGTAGACTTATTTTCTCCAATTAGAAGATGCTTGATACATGCATGATCTTCCTTACTAATGCTTTTGGTAACTCCTCATTCTCCAGGAAACATTTTTTGCTCCTTCCTTACTAACCTCCTCCCCTTGGCCCCTTTTAACAGAATCTTCAGCCAGGTTAGAAGTCTGTGCTATGAGGAACCATACAAAGCACCTTCTATTTATCTTTATTATCCTGTTTTCATTGTTATTGTTACCTTTATCTGTCTTCCTTGCTTGATTTTATATTCCACAATGAGAAAGACTGTGTCTATCATGGTACCCTCTGTACCCCCGAGTGCACAGACTGGCAAACAGTAAACACAGTAACAGTGAGTGTTGGAAAAGACGGTAAATGAGTGAACAAGCTTACCAGATTCACAGGACCTAAACCTCCTAGTAATTGAACTAATCATTTCTATGGCTTCAAAATGAAATCACAATTTAATCAAAGAAATATGGTAAATACACAGGTTGGTATTTAACAAGTTTTAAAAGCCCATAAAATAATAAAGACTACTAGGTTCACTGTTGGTCTCCTTGCCTGTAATCTCAGCTTTCTCATTACCTCCCGAATACTGCTAAAAGTCCAGTTTCACAGGAATTAAAGGAAATAGTGCAGTAGTCTGAATTATGTGAATTTAAATCCCCGTCTTGCTTTATATCAGCAGTGTGCCTTAGTTTGCTCATCGTTAAAGCTGTGTTAATAATTTTACTGTTATTTGAGGATTAGAAATAATATACATAAAGCACCTAGCACGGGGGTCAGAATGTAGCAGTATGCATTATGTAAAACCCTTCTCAATAGTGGCATTGTATTCTCATTTTTAAACACTTTCAATGACTCCCCATTGCCGACCTAAATAATAAAATTAGGTGACACAGTAAATCTCACAATGGATTCTTTCTTTTCCAGCCTCAAATCCCTCTACATTTCTCCTATTTCAGATTCTCCATCCAAATCGCCCACTCCTTGTTCTTCAACAGGCTTGGAACCTTCAAGACTTTGTACCTTTGGTTACATTGTATTATCAGGCAGGATTATTATTTCTTATCTGCTGAAATTCCTTTTACTATCAGAGGCTGTACTGAGCTGTATTTAAGAACATGGACTAATGGGTCCAGTCTACCTGGGTTCAAATCCTAGCTCCCTCACACACTACATCTGTGACCTTGGAAAGCTTACTTAATATCTCCAGGCCTCAGAGTCAGTGAGGGCACAATGGGAATAAGTAAACGCTTATCTTCCAGGATTACAAAGATGAAAGGAATTCACATGCGTAAAGTTATAATAATGTACCTGTAACAGTGCATGGAATGAAGTGAGTGCTGCCTGGAATATTAGTTGCGATCATCCTCCTCCTCCTCATCAATATCATCAACAATAGTTTTTGTAAGAATTCTCCATACATGCTTTTCCCTGTCATTTGTCACTGTCTACTCTTTCCGTAGTCTTCTGCCAACACTTTTCTTGTATCTTTATTATAGAACTTAAAAAATTATGGTTTATATTATGGTAAATGACTTGAATGCTTGCCACCACCATAAAATTCTATGTTTCTTTAGGGCAAAGGCCGTGATGTCCTCTTCCTCATTTTTTCTATTATAGAAGGATCTTAGAAAATTGTTTTCATAAATGCTGGACACAGGCTAAGTGTGAAATAAATAGGAAAGCGTGTGTCTATTTATTTATTATTTACATGATCTTTTATCTGTCTTCTTGTATGATAACAAGAACATTGACCTCATCTGTCGGTGCTATAATCCCAGAGCTTAAAATAGTGCCTGTCACAACACAGGCACTTGGGACTCATTTGTTGAATAAAAGAAGAAATGAATGAATTCATGAATTAATGGAAGAATTGATAAATCAAGGCATCTGCATTTGAGGTTTTCTGAAACTCTCTCTTTAGCGAATTAGAAAGTGTATGCTGTGGCCCTAAGGTTCCTCATGCATTTCCACACATAAACATGCCTATGTGTATAAAGAATACAAAACTGAAATTATTTCCAGAAACGGGATATAAATTGGACATGGGGGAGACTACTTGAGGAGGTGGCAGGAAGATATTTGAACAAAAATATCTTGCCTAGAGAAAAGCAGGTGGAATTTGCCTTTTCAACATTTTTTGTGCCAAGCTAGATAATTTACTTCTCACCTGGGAACAATTTCCTTCCTGTAGCCATAATGTGAGTTTCACCACAGCTGTGGAGCTAAAGTCAAAGTCAAAGTAGAGATTGCTGCGTCACTTGCTGGTAAATGACTTTTTAGTTTGGGTCTGTGTCCTTGTCTAGCAGCTCCCTTATTTGTGTTTAAAAACATGGATGACAGAGAGGTGCACATCTGTTTCTGAGTGTAAGTGGAACATATAAGGGAATATTTTGTGTGTGGCTTCACATTCCTGGACTCTTTGGCTGTCCCAATACATGCATTCTAACTTCTGTTTTTAATAGCCAAGAAGTCACAGCTGCATCTGGTTGTGTGAATTATACATTTGTGTTAACAGTATTTAACAGAAACAGGCATTTCTTTTTTATCTTCTGTATTCACGATTCCAAGACAACTGGGCTTATCAGAATGATGCTGATATCTTTCACCTCCTTTATTACCTGTTTTCTATAAAATTTTCCATTCTTAGCACCGTATAGTGAGACTAGAGAATAAAATAAATTACTCTCGGTACTGCCTTTTCATGTTACTTTTTTCTTCTAGTATTGGCATTCCATGAGAGGGGCAAAGTTTTGTAAGCTGGGGTTTTAGTGACAAAGTTCAGGACAGAACTAGACTAGGGGTAGAAGAAGGAATGTGGTCTTTCTTTTATCTCAAAGTCAAGAAAAGAATCACTGAAGTTTCCCAGTGTTGAGTCAGAGGCCTTAATAACAGCTTCCCATTTCCAAAAGCAATACAGACTGTGGCATGACAGCACAGGGCAGACACCGGGAAAGATGCCTCGGGCAAGTACGGTTACATTATGCAAGTTCCAGAAACAGAAATAGGATAGAGAAAAAAAAGAGTAGAAAGATATTTTCAAGCATTACTTATGAGTGGATAAAGAAGACTTACAAAGTGTGATTGATTGTGTAAGCTTCTGAAATCTCTTGTCCAATTCCTGACATGGTGTATTTAATATACAATTACAGATGTACTCCTTTGTATAGTCAAGACATTCCAATCTTGAGAGTCTCCTTTTGATAAGAAAAATATACTCAAATGTGTAATCACAAATGGTATCACCTATTAACTCCTTTATAGAAATTAGCCGGAACTATACCAAGGGATGATCAAATAGGTTATCTGCAGTTACAGAAACTCTCAGAACAAGAAGACAAGTTGTAGAAGCCCCCAACAATACATTTCACGTACTGGAAGGAAAGAGAGTGAACTTTGAAGACAGAGAAGCATGCTTAGAATCTAGGAGTGCCCTTACCAAACTAGCCTCAGGTCCCTCAAGTGTGAAAGTCAGACAAAAAGCAAGCTACTACACAATCATATTTGAGATCTTTCTGTCCTCTCCTGATTCCAGAAGTAAATATAAATGGGAGCAGTTCAGACACTGCTTTTGTGTACAGAATCTGAGTAGTGAGCATAACGCAAATAAAAAATTAACACACCAAAACCACAACAATTTTAATCTGTGGCATGGATTGGCAGTACTTCCTTTCTGTATGTAATGTTTTATTGAAACAAGGTCAAATGTATTCATGTAAATATGACCTGTGTTGACTTCTGGCTACAATGGCAAAGTTTTATAAGTGTAACAGAGATCTGTCTCACAAGTGTAAAATAGTTACTATCTGCCCTTGAAAAAAAAAAAAAGTTTGCAACTCCTGTTCTCAATAATCTAGAGTAGCTATTCAGCCTTACATGATACATTAGCTTTGGGATCTGCAAATTGTAAGCCATAAAGGTCTCCTAGGAGTTGTTTTATGAACACATGACATATGGAAATGAGTTTTTGGATTCTTCATTGGCAATAACTCTGAAGTCATATATGGTTTCTTGTTTCATTTTCTTACAATAATCACCAAATTAAATATTGGTTTACTCTTCTAGACTCAACTAATGCTTAATGAGATCTTTCCTTATATTTTTATGTCATCCATTCCTGTCTGCTGATATTACCATTTTGCTCTTTTACAATTTTCTTGAAAACTCTGAGCTGCTGCAAACTCGTGTTTCAAAATACAATGTGATATTCTGCCTTTTCCATGTTCAGAGGAGCCAAGCCTATGAGATACCTGTTAAGTGTTGACACGTGGGTCAAAACTATTCACTAAGTTATACAATGAAAGGCTTGATTTCATTGGCTGAAAGCAAAAAAACATACTGAAAACATGAAAATAATATACTTTGATAGGCTGTATGTGTGTGTGAGAGAGAGGAGAAAAGAATTAGAGAAAGATTATTATTTATGTATGCAAGAGCAGTAATGTTATCTTACTGCAATGAATCTCCAATGCATAGGATACTCCTAATACAATGGGATAGTGTAGGAAAGCAGATTTTGAAGTTTTGCTGAAATTTATCAATGGGATTATCTCTACTATTTCTTAGAGGGACCACAGATGTAAGTGGTTTTAAATTATTTTGGTTGCCGGGCAAGAATGATTTTGAATATGTTCCATATGCCAACTAGGCAATAAGTCAACATTTTTCATGTTGCCTGTGTGAAATAGGGATAAGGTCTATATCTATACGATTTTTAGAAGAACAGTTTCAGACAATTTATGTGAAAGTGGTAAGTAAATTCTGATTTTCTTCACAATGTCTGTTGTTATCATTACTATATTTACTACGTTGTCATGGCAGCCCATGGTCAAAAGGTTTCCAGCCTTGTTAACCAGAAGGTTAACATGATGTGATGAGGCCTCGTTTCAATCATCTCCTCAAATAAAAGACAATGGATAGTGTTCTTATCAAAAATTTTGTCTCCTATAGAGCTGAGCCTTGAACATCACATGCTTTAGGCAAATACAAGGAAAAGAACAGCAGTTCTCATTTCTGACATAACTTCACATTGTCTTTTGAAAATTTAAGCCTGAGGATACATTATGTGCTTTCTTCTTTGCACCTGGTCATACACCTTTTAGTAAATGCTTGCTGTTAAAATGATAAATGGATGCTATTAAAACACTTTAATGCATAGTGCACCAAAAGTGCCTACTTAAAGGGTAGTTTCCCTTCAGAATTTTGAGGAAGATGCCTTCTCAGCTTTTCTTTCTTGGCACAGTTCTTAAGAGAATGGGAATATATTTGTATGTGCTTGTGTTCCTCTAAGGGTCCGCCAGAGATAATGTAATGTTATGTAATGTTACTGTAAAAGCTTCAAGTGGCTTTAATGAGATATTCTTAGTTGGAAAATAGCTCGCCTCTTCTTCTTCTTCCTCCCTTTCTGAAGGGTTGTGAGTTTGGCAGGTGATGAAATGATACTTTTGTTTTTGTCTCAGGTTCCTTAGTTTGATTTTTTCTGCCCATTGTTTTTAGAGACAATGTATGTAACTTCTCAATAAAAGATGTCTAGACCAGGCGCAGTGGCTCACATCTGTAATCCTAGCACTTTGGAAGGCTGAGGCGGGTAGACCACCTGAGGTCACGAGTTCGAGAGCAGCCTAGCCAACATGGTGAAAACCCGTCTCTACTAAAAATACAAAAATTAGCCAGGTGTGGTGGCAAATGGCTGTAATCCCAGCTACTCAGGAGGCTGACACAGGAGAATCACTTGTACCCAGCCGGAGGCAGAGATTACAGTGAGCCGAGATCATACCACTTCACTCCAGCATGGGCAAAAGAGTGAGGCTCCATCTCAAAAAAAAAAAAAAAAAAAAAAAAGGGTGTTAGATATTTTAAACTTT
>NW_022325478.1:0-19243 GCF_002776525.5 Piliocolobus tephrosceles | reverse complement strand
GTCAGGACCCTCAGCTATAGGTCTGTTGGAGATTGCTTGAGGTCCACTCCAGACCCTGTTTGCCTGGGTATCAGCAGCAGAGGTTGCAGAAGATAGAATATTGCTGAACAGCGAGTGCACCTGTCTGATTCTTGCTTTGGAAGCTTCCTCTCAGGGGTGTACTCCACCCTGTGAGGTGTGGGGTGTCAGACTGCCCCTAGTGGGGGATGTCTCCCAGTTAGGCTACTCAGGGGTCAGGGACCCACTTGAGCAGGCAGACTGCCCCTTCTCAGATGTCAACCTCCGTGTTGGGAGATCCACTGCTCTCTTCAAAGCTGTCAGATAGAGTTGTTGCCGTCTGCACAGGCTTCTGCTCCTTTAGCTGAGCCCTGTCCCCAGAGGCGGAGTCTACAGAGACAGGCAGGTTTCCTTGAGCTGCTGTGAGCTCCACCCAGTTCGAGCTTCCCAGCGGCTTTATTTACCTACTTAAGCCTCAGCGATGGCGGGCGCCCCTCCCCCAGCCTTGCTGCTGCCTTGCGGTTAGATTACGGCAGACTGCTGTGTTAGCAAGGAGGGAGGCTCCATGGGCGTGGGACCCTCCTGGCCAGGTGTGGGATACAATCTCTGGTGTGCCGGTGTTACAGCGCAGTATTGGGGTGGGAGTTACCCGATTTTCCAGGTGTTGTGTGTCTCAGTTCCCCTGGCTAGGAAAAGGGACTCCCTTCCTCCTCGCGCTTCCCAGGTGAGGCGATGCCTCACCCTGCTTCAGCTCTTGCTGGTCAGGCTGCAGCAGCTGACCCGCACGGATTGTCCGGCACTCCCGAGTGAGATGACCCCAGTACCTCAGTTGAAAATGCAGAAATCACCGGTCTTCTGTGTCGCTCGCGCTGGGAGATGGAGACTGGAGCTGTTCCTATTTGGCCATCTTGCTCCGCCCCTCTGCCCATCTAATTTTAAATTTGTTTGTTACTTAGGCTGGTCTTGAACTCCTGGAATCAAGTAATCCTCCTGCCTTAGCCTCCCAAAATGCTAGGACTATGGGTGTTCACCACTGCCCCAGGCCAAGATTATCTTTAAACAAATAGTACATTCAACATTCAGTATATTGAAATGCTTAGGAAGTATAATATTCTAATAACCCAGAGAATTTCCTTCCGATTCAGCTTCTGCTATTGAAAATTATCTGTGAAACATCTCCACTGACTTCCCTACAACAGTAACTAGAGTAAATGAAGCACAATAACCTTGTGGTATTCTTGTGGACATTCATGATCCTTGGTTCAATCTATATTTATAGGTGTTGGAGACAGAGCTGTGACTTTGAAACTTAATCTCTTACAAAATACACATTTTTCTTCCAACTTGTATCTTACTTCCTGAGGGAGATAAATAAAAGTAAATTCCTGCTGTGGTAAAATACAAAAATAAATATATATTTTTTTGTCCCCAGGTTCTGGAAAACCAACCAAGTAATTAGAAGGTTAGAACTCCTGCCCAGTCCCCCATTTCAGGAGGAAGTGGGGGAGAGAGAGTTTAAGCACAAATGATGAATAATGTAATCAGTCAGGTCTATGGGATGAAACCTTGATGAAACCCTCTAAATGAAGGGGTTTGAGTTGGTAAACAGATTGAGATGCTGTGAGAAGAGCGCATCTGGAGAGGACGTGATCTTCCTGGCGATCCCATACCTCATCCTGTGCAGTGCTTCTTCTTAGCTGTCCCTGAGTGGTATTCTTTCAAAAAAATATATCAGCAATAAGGAAAGTCTTTTCCTGATTTCTGTGAATCGTTCTAGCAATTATAGAACCTGAGGAGGAGGTTGTGGGGACCTCCTAATTTATAGCCAGTGAGACTTGTGTGTGATGTGGAGGCAGTCTTGTAGGACTGAGCTCTTAATCCTTGGGATGTGCCCTACTTTGGGAAGTTAGTGTCAGAACTGAATTGTTGGAAACCCAGTTGGTGTCAGAGAATTAGAGAACTTCTAATATAGTTTACATGTGTTTATCTTTATAAAAATCTTGCTGGGCTTCTTCAGATCATTTGGGGTTATTCTAGTTTTACAACTACAGTAAACACATTGGCTATGGCCAAGGGTTATCTCTGTTTCTTATTATTTCTATTAATTCCCTAAAATGAATTAGCAGTTTAGAAAGGCTTTACAATTTAATTAACTGACAAAATCCATATATATAGAATATTCACATTTTAATATTGTATAAATAACCAGTTTATTGGATAAGTTTTCCATTAGTTATATTGTCATCCTTCATTCCAGGATGAACTATTTCTACTTCTAAGACACAATCTGTTCGTGCATTGGTACTCTTGAAAACTAAACTTAGAAGGTAGGAAGGAAAATTGAGAAATGGAAAAGGCATCTGAAGTTTACAGCAGTGTTACAATGTGGTGCTTAAACCAGCAGCATTTGTCTTACCTGAAGCTTGTTAGAAATGCAAATTCATTGGCTCCACTTCAATTTCTGGAAGTGGGATGGGGCCCAGGACACTGTGTTCAACAAGCTTTTTAGGTGATCCATATGCACAGTAAAGTCTGAGAACCACTGCTCCATATATAGTTTAGTCAAAGATATATTCAGGTAAGTCAGCAGTGATGAGAAGCTCAGATTAAATGATAGGGTGACAAACTCTTCTAGTTTGTTGGGGGCTGTGAATGTTCTGGGATACAGGACTTTCAGGGCTACAATCAGGTAAGTTCCAGGCAAACTGGGACAAGCTGGTGATCATGGTCAAATGGTTTTGTGTAGATTTGAAAAGCTAGCATGCCTCACATTTAATTTTGTCTCTATTGGATATCCTTTATTCCCTGAGTGATTTCCCTCAGGCTCTGAGCATGACCACATTAATATGGCTATCTTGTGGGTCATAGATTTGGGGAATTCAATAAGGTAGTTAGTTAGAGCTGACATTTTGTTCTTGCTGTAACTGTTGGAGTTTGATTACACCAGAGTGTGTGATCCATAACTTGCTTCTCTGCTTAATTCCTTCTCACTTCAATGTTATATGTGCAACAGGGCTCAAAAATGGCAGAAGCTGGGAATCATTTTAAAGTTCTTTAAAGTCACGTACACTTATTTATTTTATTTTTCTTTGTGGTCTATTTCTGTTTGCTGTAGTGTAGGTTATTATGAATCCCATTTTTGGTTTCCTAACTGAGCAGAATTCTTCCTTAATAGTATAAGTTTGCACTTATGTTGATGAGTCTTATTTTTCAGTTGTTTTTGGGTATTGCTTCCAATTTTAGAGGTTGCACAAGTACTGTAAATGCCACTGAGAGTTGATTAACACAGTTAACAGCTACTAGTAATTATGAGTGTCATTTTTACTTTAAATGTGGCTTTATTTTAGCATGTACTTCGAAAGCTTAATTCTAAGGAAATAGAGTAGAAATTGTTCCAGAGAAATGAGGTTTATCTTTTGTGAAGTTCAAAGCAGAAACAAAATAAAACAAAACATTCACCAATTTGTCTATTGCTAATGAAATCAAATGAGTTGAGGGTATATGTTTCTTCAAACATAATAACTCTGCACAAATTATTTGTTTTTAATGTCATAAAAGCCCATGTTATATTATTTGGTTTTCTTAAAGCTCTTACAATGAGGACTCAATTATGTTGCATTCACAAACAATTAGGTTTGACTATTTGGATGCAAACTATTGTTGCCAATATTTTGCAGCATTTTTTAACTAGTAAAAACATTCTGCTTTGTCTATTAAAATACCCATTTTGTAAATTGTTTTTCCATGTGATTTAGACTGTAGCACAAATGCTTTTTCTCTCTTTTTGTCACTAATTTTTCCCCTGTTTATCCACACAATTTGCTGGATAAATCCTATGAATTATCTCTGATACATGAGCTTGCTTTACTGAATTAAGGACTCAGTCTCAAGTATGAGAGAACTTTAGATCTGAGCTAAATGAAAGAGTCATTTCCAAAGGCTTTACTCTACCCATTTGGTAGTTGCTGAGTGCTTCAGTCCTCAATATTTGCCAGATTATGTGGTCTGATCCATGAACCTCGGTGGTACACTCTGGCCCAGAAGGCAGGGTTCTTTATTATTCTGGGCCAGGTTTTAAAGTCATCACATATGAGCAGAATTAGGTGTGCTCAAAAATTAACCACTGAATAACTCTTAGGAAGCTGTGCTGTGCTTGGTACCAACTTATTATTGTTGCATGTACAACACAGTCAGTTTTTCTTATAAGAATGGAAAAGTTTATCTGATTTTGATTGTGCACTAGATGAAATACTTGGATCATATTCCCATCATGAGAGCAAAACTGTATATCCTTGGATATTAGAATTACACTTAGCATGTTGAGTGGGGCCAAAAATCTAAGCACCCTATATATTAGAACTGCCTGTGGAAACAAGAAATTCAAGACCTTCATCTCACTCCCACTCCACGCCTGCCCGAATTAAGGGCAATGGCAGGCGGCAGTCATGCCTTCGGTTAAATGTTCATTCATTCTCTCCCTTTCTCCTTGTGCCTTGATTCCTTTCTCTGTCACTTAGTTTAGTTTCATCATAAGCCTTTACAAATTAGGTTTTGTTTTTATTCCTATTTTACAAAAGTTAGTGACTCTCCCATCAGAGAGAAAGTAGAAAGTAGCAGTGCCAATATTTGAATCTAGGCTTCCTAACACTGAAACTTCTACCTTAGTCCCTGTGCTACATTATTATACAACATATCCATGAGAGTCTTTGATGGTATTGTATAAGAAACAAAAAGCCAAAATATTAGGTAGCCCCAAACCCTGAAATATACATCCAGTGGGAATATGTTGCTGTCTTGTCACTGCTTTTGCAGCAATGGTCTTACAGACATC
The DNA here is from genome assembly GCF_002776525.5 of Piliocolobus tephrosceles. NCBI lineage: Eukaryota > Metazoa > Chordata > Mammalia > Primates > Cercopithecidae > Piliocolobus > Piliocolobus tephrosceles. Next base: position 14,415 of record NW_022325478.1, on the reverse strand, counting down.
TGTATAGGCAGATGCTTGACTACTTTTCATTCTATTTCCTAAACCTCTGGGACTAGGTTTCCAATGTCACCTCTTTCTAGTTGTAACCAAGGTTTTGACACAACTAGGGCTCTGATATTGGTAGAAAGAAGTTGTTTGAGAGCCCTTCTCCCAAGTTCAAACCAATGATTACATAAAAGTCTTATCTACAGAGCTTTGTTCAGTATAATATATTATAGTCTATTGGTAATTCTGGAACTGGAGAGACTAATTCAGTTGCAGTTTACATGAAACTTTAGCAAATTGGACTGACCAAGATGTTTGAGTTATGCCTATGCTAGCCACAGTAATATTTAAGTGTCCTGTTAATTTTATGAGCACAGAACCCACTATGAAATTTTTTGTGCCACAGTTCAGCATGTGTGTCTACTATTCCTTATCTAAGGTCTGCTTTCCAAGTTAGAATCCAGATACAAATGTATTGGACTATATATATGGGGGTTCACAACATAAGAGATATGAATGCAGTGGTCCATGTAATTACAGCAATATAAGCTTCTTAGCCATCAATGAGCTATGAGTGCATTGCAAAAGCTAGTCAAACAAATCAAGCTTTGTCATATACCAGCTTTTTCTTTACTTCAAAATCACTTTTTAAAACAAAAAGAAATGAAAATTTACTAACCTTTCACTCAACACAAAATAATGATGGACTACTAGTTTGTTTGTATTCAGCTGGGGTAACATATTTATTCAGATGACAGATGTAGAGTGTTAATGGATTAAAGTATATAGGCAAAGTGGGCAATTGTGCTGTAAATGTTACTTAAGTGAATTTGGCCTGCAAAGATATTATTGATTTATTTTATCTAATTTGGTTTGTATTGCAATTCAAGCTCAAGATGGGAGGGCTGAAGTCATCTGTCTTCTATAGGTAAAATGATTTCAAGTCACAAGGGAACCAAACTAAGTGAATAGGAAGTCTCTTTGTTTGAGGATGCAAAGAGAGTGGAAATATTTTCCAGTATGAAGAGGGTAGGGAGAGGGAAGTGTGGTGCTTTCAAGGACACTAGGAAATCATATTCCACCAGGAAGAAAACATGCAACCACCACTCAGTAAAACATTCTGATTTTCTTGTCAATATGAAAACAATATCCTTAATGGCTGCTAGGTTGATCTTTGAGAAGCTAGGTTAGGCATGGGGCTTAGGGATGTTACTTATCATTGATCACTTTGTAAATCAGCTGAATAAGAAGAAAGGCACTTTTCTAGGTGCTGTACAAAGCACCCTACTGAGTATGCCATGTTCCTCCCTCAGTTCTCCAAATGTCCAGGCTGACGAAGAAAAGAAAGAGAAGCTTATGGGCACAGAACAGCAATGTTCTCTCTCAACCCTTTTTCTCTTGAAATTGTTACAAAATTGCTTAGTACTAAATTTAGTGTTGAGTGATTGAACATGAATGATGAAAAGCAAACTATTTAGTTCCATTAAACTATTGTGAGAATATTATATTATGTGGCTTTAATCCCAGAATTATTATAGCCTGAATTCATGGTGATTGTAAAGAAAAAGAGAATAATTGGGACTTTAAAAATAGGGTTGTCAGAAAGCAAACAACTTTGTACAATTCATTAGGTACTCTGACATATCTCTGTGAAACATGGAAATATTCATATTCTCTCCAATTAAGATGGGGAAACTGAGGCCTAGGGAGGCCTGGTGACCAGTCCAGGGCCACCTGGGGTGACCATAAGAGTTTTCAAGGTGGAAAAGTGATTGGCACTGCACACCAGTAATAGTCTCTTGGCTCTGCTGCTTCTAGAGTTGCAAAGAGATCTATTAATTAAACAGAACAGTCAGACAGCTCCCTAGGAGTCTTTGGATATGAAGTCTCTAATGATTCCATGCAAAATGTCCCAGACCTGAAACATCTGTTCCGGAGATACAGTCAAGTTCCACTCCACAGTCCCAAGTTAACAACTTATTTTCTTTCCTTTTATTTTATTTTTTTAAGCACGTAGCAGCTGTCCACTTATTTCAGAGGAGAGACCTTGGTTTTAAACCTCAGCCAGAGAATGTTACATAGAAAACTCTCCGCACTTCACTGTATGTGCTAATTAGAACTTCTTACACAAACACATAAATTCATTTATACACTGATGAATTTTCATTTGCCAAATAGCTCTAGTATAAAGGCCAGAAAAGTAAAAAATAGTCCAAAGAATTTAATGTTTATTTTTATGCAAGCTTGAATGAGTTTTAGAATTGTTTTGTTTTTGGAGTATTGATTTGCATGTGCAATGCATTCGTTTTTTGAGATTTTGAAACATTTCCTGGAAAAGGGAGGCAAATTTTTTTCATAGAGAGGCATCCAGTTAGATACTCTGAGTTAAACCCAGGAGAACAGAAGTGAAAGAAACAGAAATAATCCCTAGGTCATGCATTCATAAGGCCCAAGGGAAAGAATGAAGGGCATCAAGGAAAAGATAAAAGTAGCTTATTATTTCCCTGCAGCATGAGGTAAATTCATCTCCAGTGTGAGCCCTACGGTGAATAAAGAGAAATCACCTAGGTCTCTTTCAGTTGCATCCCTTCAATAAAGAACAGTAGGTAAATGTCATAGTCTCATCTCTCCCATAGAAATGCTAATTTATGTGCTGTTTCCTTTTTAAATAATTCCTCACTTTACCCTCATTAAACACACATAAACACACATTCATATGTGTTTATTCATCCATCTACCCATCCATCTATCCAATATATACTGAGCACCTACTATTGGCCTGGCACTCTCTGGGGCCCTCGAACAAGGCAGAGAAGGTCACAGCTTTTATCTGCTTCTACACAGCTCACAATCTTGTGGGAGACCCACATAATTACAAAGTAAATCAAATCCATAATAAAGATACGTTTGAGTACAAAGAATTGTCAGAAAGATTATAATCAAAATGACATGATAAATAATTATTTGGAGGAACAGAAGTCCTTCGGGTTCGGCCGGGCACGGTGGCTCAAGCCTGTAATCCCAGCACTTTGGGAGGCCGAGACGGGCGGATCACGAGGTCAGGAGATCAAGACCATCCTGGCTAACACGGTGAAACCCCGTCTCTACTAAAAAATACAAGAAACTAGCCGGGCGAGGTGGCCGGCGCCTGTAGTCCCAGCTACTCAGGAGGCTGAGGCAGGAGAATGGCGTAAACCCGGGAGGCGGAGCTTGCAGTGAGCTGAGATCCCGCCATTGCACTCCAGCCTGGGTGACAGAGCGAGCCTCCGTCTAAAAAAAAAAAAAAAAAAAAAAAGAAGTCCTTCGGGTAAGAAGTTGAGTCCTCCTCAATAAGATTAAACTATATGAATGATGGAAAAGAATTAACAATGCAGTGTTTTGAGAAAAAAATCTTCCAGAAAAAGAGAAGAAAATTCACAATAGCTTTGAGGCCAGGACAGCTTTTTTTTTTTTTTTTAATAGAAAGAAGGTCATAAAGTTTAGAGCATAATGATTGTAAATTAACTTAGTGGAGTGTGGGGTAGGATGAAGCCAAGGAGGTTAATAGGAGCTAAATCATGAAAATATCTTATAGGCTATAAAAAAAAAAATGACATTTCCTTCTTTATTTAAACTTTGATACAATTTTCTACATAACATCTATGGGCTAGGCATTGCACCAAATACTTTACCGATGCTATTTCATGTCCCTTCATAACAGTCTTGTGAGGAATGCAACAATATCCTCATTTTGTGGATAAGAAAATGAAAACTCGGCCGGGCGCAGTGGCTCATGCCTGTTGTAATCCCAGCACTTTGGGAGGCCGAGGTGAGTGGATCACGAGGTTAGCAGATCAAGACCATCCTGGCGAACACGGTGAAACCCTGTCTCTACTAAAAATACAAAAAATTAGCCGGCCGTGGCAGCGGTGCCTATAGTTCCAGCTACTCGGGAGGCTGAGGCAGGAGAATGGCGTGAACCCGGGAGGCAGAGCTTGCAGTGAGCCGAGATTGGGCTACTGCACTCCAGCCTGGGAAAACAAACAAACAAACTAAAACTCATCTGTAGGTTGAATAAATTCCCCGAGGTTGTTTAGTTAAGAGGTGGAGGCAAGATTCCAAACCAGATCTAATGCCACCATCTGAGCCCTTGTCCGTTCTCCTCTTTCAGACTGTGTCTCCTTGATCCTATTTCCTGAACTAGCTGACACGTTGTATATATAATTCAGGTGAAACATATACAGAAACAACCATCTTCCGAAATAGGAAAGCTGAGATCCTGTTGACCAGAAGAAACAGAATGTGAAAGAAAGTGTTCCTTAGGCATGACAGTTAATGGTAGTTAGATTCTGAATGATCTCTGCTAAATGACCTCTATTATTAGAGTTTAAATTCTCCATCACAGATGGATTGAGGATTTTCATGATGCCACGAAGTCATCTATGTAGATATAAGTATATAGATGTGTGTGTCTGCATATTTACATATATATTCATATACTTGAGTTGTGTATGAGTGTAGTGCAGGATGTTCCTATTCATATGTATTCAAATATACTCACATATGAGTTGTACATTGAGGAAGACTGAATTTTTTTACATTATACTTTTAAGTTTTGAGATACATGTGCAGAAGGTACATTAGGTATTTCTACATTAGGTATTTCTGCTAATGCTATCCCTCCCCTAGCCCCCCAACTCCCTGACAGGCCCTAGTGTGTGATGTTCTCCTCACTGTGTCCATGTATTTTCATTGTTCAGCTCTCACTTATGAGTGAGAACATGTGGTGTTTGGTTTTCTGTTCCTTTGTTAATTTACTGAGAATGATGGTTTCCAGCTTCATCCATGTCCCTGCAAAGGACATGATCTCATCCTTTTTTTATGGCTGCATAGTATTCCATGGTGTATATGTGCCACATTTTCTTTATGCAGTCTGTCATTGATGGGTATTTGGGTTCATTCCAAGTCTTTGCTATTGTGAATAGTGCTGCCATAAACATATGTGTGCATGTGTCTTTGTAGTACAATGATTTTTAATCCTTTGGGTATATACCTAGTAGTGGGATTGCTGGGTCAAGTGATATTTCAGGTTCTAGATCCTTGAGGAATCGCCACACTGTCTTCCACAATGGTTTAACTAATTTACACTCCCACTAACAGTGTAAAAGCATTCCTATTTCTCCACATCCTCTCCAGCATCTGTTGTTTCCTGACTTTTTAATGATCGCCATTCTAATTGGCATGAGATAGTATCTCATTGTGGTTTTGATTTGCATTTCTCTAATGACCAGTGATGATGGGTTTTTTTTCATGTTTGTTGGCCACATAAATGTCTTCTTTTGAGAAGTGTCTGTTCATATCCTTCACCTACTTTTTGATGGGGTTGTTTGTTTTTTTCCTTGTAAATTTGTTTAAGTTCCTTGTAGATTCTAGATATTAGCCCTTTATCAGATGGATAGATTGCAAAAATTTTCTCCTATTCTGTAGGTTGCCTGTTCACTCTGATGATAGTTCCTTTGGCTGTGCAGAAGCTCTTTAGTTCAATTAAATTCCATTTGCCAATTTTGACTTTTGTTGCCATTGCTTTTGGTGTTTTTGTCATGAAGTCTTTGCCCATGCCTATGTCCTGAATGGTATTGCCTAGGTTTTCTCCTAGAGTTTTTATGGTTTTAGGTCATACATTTAAGTCTTTAATCCATCTTGAGTTAATTTTTGTGTAAGGTGTAAGGAAGGGGTCCAGTTTCAGTTTTCTACATCTGGCTAGCCAGTTTTCCCAGCACCATTTATTAAATAGGGAATCCTTTCCCCATTGTTTTTGGCAGGTTTGTCAAAGGTCAGATGGTTCTAGATGTGTGGTGTTATTTCTGAGTCCTCTGTTCTGTTCCATTAGTCTATATATCTGTTTTCGTACCAGTACCATGCTGTTTTGGTTACTGTAGCCTTATAGTATAGTTTGAAGTCAGGTAGCATGATGCCTCCAGCTTTGTTCTTTTTGATTAGGATCGTCTTGGCTATACAGGCTCTTTTTTGGTTCCATATGAAATTTAAAATAGTTTTTTTCTAATTCTGTAAAGAAATTTAATGGTAGCTTAATGGAGATAGCATTGAATCTATAAATTACTTTGGGCAGTATGTCCATTTTCACAATATTTATTCTTTCTATCCATGAGCATGGAATGTTTTTCCATTTGTTTGTGTCCTCTCTGATTTCCTTGAGCAGTGGTTTGTAGTTCTCCTTGAAGAGGTTCTTCACATCTGTTGTAAGTTGGATTCCTAGATATTTATTATCTTTGTAGCAAGTGTGAATGGGAGTTCACTCATGATTTGGCTCTCTGTTTGTCTGTTATTGGGGTATTGGAATGCTTGTGAGTTTTGCACGTTGATTTTTTATCCTGACACTTTGCTGAAGTTGCTTATCAGCTTAAGGAGATTTTGGGCTGATATGATGGGGTTTTCTAAATATTCAATCATGTCATCTGCAAACAGAGACAATTTGACTTCCTCTCTGCCTATTCGAATACGCTTTATTTCTTTCTCTGGCCTGATTGCCCTGGCCAGAACTTCCAATACTATGTTGAATAGGAGTGGTGAGAGAGGGCATCCTTGTCTTGTGCCAGTTTTCAAAGGGAATGCTTCCAGCTTTGGCCCATTCAGTATGACATTGCCTGTGGGTTTGTCATAAATAGGTCTTATTATTTTGAGATACTTTCCATCAATACCTAGTTTATTGAGAGTCAATCAATGGTCTCTCTGTCTGTGTCTCTTTTCTCTGCTTGCCCTTGGAATTTAGCAATCATGTTGTGAGAAAGAAACCCCAGGCCACATGGAAAAGCCATGGTGTTTACTTGTTTCTACTAACAGCCCCAATTAAACACAGTCTACAGATAACTACCAGAAATGTGAGTGAATAAGCCTTCAGATGATTCCAGCTTCCTCCCTTCCAGCCACCCCAAGGGATGCCAAGTAAAACAGAAACAAGCTATTCTCACTAAGTCTTCCCCAAACTGCAGATTTGTAAGTAAAGTATAAATTTTATCATTGTTTCAAGCACTAATATTTAGGATAACTTGTTATATAACCAAAGCAACTGGAACACACACACACAAACATACACAAACAAAATGTTATTTGAAGATGACACACACACACACACACGCACACACACATAAACACACACACACATAAACACACACACACACATTCTGGTTAGTGGTGGCCTTTAACAGCCTAATTAACTGACTTAATGTTCATTTCCTTGGTCTATTAGGTGGAGATAAATGGCTCCTAGTACATAAAGTTGTGTAAAATAAATAGGATGATGTTTATATATCTCTTAGCACAGTACCTGGCACATAATAGATGCTCAGTGACTGTCACCATAAAATAAAATTACTTATTCTATAAAAAAAAATTTAAAGTCATTATTACTGTTATTACTATGCCATTGGTCATGGGCCCAGTTTACAACGTAAGTGTTTTTCCCCTAGAGTTCACTTAAAAAGTTTTCAAATAAAAGTGCCACCCAAGCCATACTATTATCTAAATAGTTTCTGAAGCAAGTAAAAAAAATCAGAGCTATGCATAATTAGAGGTCAGCTGATGAGACCAGTAAAAGACGTCTCACCACATCTTAAGGGAGAAAGAAAACAAAAGGCTTAGAAACTAGAAAAGGTTTTCTTAAGGCAGAATGAATATGTATTTGTCCATGAACTTCATCCAGTTGTGAAATTCAAGATGAAACCTAGGCATTTATGTGTTGGTGACAGTTACCACCAATTAAATTTCATCCCAGCACAAATCAGATGGCATAAATCAAGGACTTTGAGGAAAAGGAAGTCATTTTTCCAAGAAAAGGTGTTATCCCCTTCTGTACAAATGTTACATTGTGGGATCATAATTGTATTTATAACAACAGGACCCATTGTTGTGCCATGTCATTGTCTAGCCTTTTTTTGTTGCAGAAGGCTATTGTTGTTGATTCCATATTATTCTTTTCCATTTGCACAGATTTTATTTGTATCATGTCATTTCCTGAAAAAATGAAGGTAAATCAAAGAGGTTCTGGAATTCTGATTGGTGGGTAGCCTGTTGGGTTGGGTAGACTCGTGAACACATCTAGCAGCCGGCTCTGTCATTAGTTGAAAGCACAACATTCCCAAACTAAGGGCTACCAGTCTCTATGAATCTAAGATCTCCCATGTCTTGACCTTATACAATCGCACATTCATCTCTGGTAAGTGAAGTAAAAATTATCCAATTGTTTTTTTTGAATCATTTATACCAATTGATGCCAGCATTTGGTGCAGACACTTTGATTAGGAACCTCTTCCCATGAAAAGAGCAGGAGGGAACACAGGGAAACCTAGGGCACTGTCTTTAACTTTGCTTTAAAATTGCAGGTCTGAGCCTGGCACTGTCTATGACTACCCTGTGCAAATCACTGCTGTTGTCCCATGAGACACCTTTGACATCCTGAGCACCTGACACCCAACTTAGAAATTCCAACAACAGGGAAATTGTTCCAAGTCCTCATCAGTGGGTGCAGGAAAAGTCTGAAATCCAATCAGATGTTGTAACTTTGAGTAGACTTATTTTCTCCAATTAGAAGATGCTTGATACATGCATGATCTTCCTTACTAATGCTTTTGGTAACTCCTCATTCTCCAGGAAACATTTTTTGCTCCTTCCTTACTAACCTCCTCCCCTTGGCCCCTTTTAACAGAATCTTCAGCCAGGTTAGAAGTCTGTGCTATGAGGAACCATACAAAGCACCTTCTATTTATCTTTATTATCCTGTTTTCATTGTTATTGTTACCTTTATCTGTCTTCCTTGCTTGATTTTATATTCCACAATGAGAAAGACTGTGTCTATCATGGTACCCTCTGTACCCCCGAGTGCACAGACTGGCAAACAGTAAACACAGTAACAGTGAGTGTTGGAAAAGACGGTAAATGAGTGAACAAGCTTACCAGATTCACAGGACCTAAACCTCCTAGTAATTGAACTAATCATTTCTATGGCTTCAAAATGAAATCACAATTTAATCAAAGAAATATGGTAAATACACAGGTTGGTATTTAACAAGTTTTAAAAGCCCATAAAATAATAAAGACTACTAGGTTCACTGTTGGTCTCCTTGCCTGTAATCTCAGCTTTCTCATTACCTCCCGAATACTGCTAAAAGTCCAGTTTCACAGGAATTAAAGGAAATAGTGCAGTAGTCTGAATTATGTGAATTTAAATCCCCGTCTTGCTTTATATCAGCAGTGTGCCTTAGTTTGCTCATCGTTAAAGCTGTGTTAATAATTTTACTGTTATTTGAGGATTAGAAATAATATACATAAAGCACCTAGCACGGGGGTCAGAATGTAGCAGTATGCATTATGTAAAACCCTTCTCAATAGTGGCATTGTATTCTCATTTTTAAACACTTTCAATGACTCCCCATTGCCGACCTAAATAATAAAATTAGGTGACACAGTAAATCTCACAATGGATTCTTTCTTTTCCAGCCTCAAATCCCTCTACATTTCTCCTATTTCAGATTCTCCATCCAAATCGCCCACTCCTTGTTCTTCAACAGGCTTGGAACCTTCAAGACTTTGTACCTTTGGTTACATTGTATTATCAGGCAGGATTATTATTTCTTATCTGCTGAAATTCCTTTTACTATCAGAGGCTGTACTGAGCTGTATTTAAGAACATGGACTAATGGGTCCAGTCTACCTGGGTTCAAATCCTAGCTCCCTCACACACTACATCTGTGACCTTGGAAAGCTTACTTAATATCTCCAGGCCTCAGAGTCAGTGAGGGCACAATGGGAATAAGTAAACGCTTATCTTCCAGGATTACAAAGATGAAAGGAATTCACATGCGTAAAGTTATAATAATGTACCTGTAACAGTGCATGGAATGAAGTGAGTGCTGCCTGGAATATTAGTTGCGATCATCCTCCTCCTCCTCATCAATATCATCAACAATAGTTTTTGTAAGAATTCTCCATACATGCTTTTCCCTGTCATTTGTCACTGTCTACTCTTTCCGTAGTCTTCTGCCAACACTTTTCTTGTATCTTTATTATAGAACTTAAAAAATTATGGTTTATATTATGGTAAATGACTTGAATGCTTGCCACCACCATAAAATTCTATGTTTCTTTAGGGCAAAGGCCGTGATGTCCTCTTCCTCATTTTTTCTATTATAGAAGGATCTTAGAAAATTGTTTTCATAAATGCTGGACACAGGCTAAGTGTGAAATAAATAGGAAAGCGTGTGTCTATTTATTTATTATTTACATGATCTTTTATCTGTCTTCTTGTATGATAACAAGAACATTGACCTCATCTGTCGGTGCTATAATCCCAGAGCTTAAAATAGTGCCTGTCACAACACAGGCACTTGGGACTCATTTGTTGAATAAAAGAAGAAATGAATGAATTCATGAATTAATGGAAGAATTGATAAATCAAGGCATCTGCATTTGAGGTTTTCTGAAACTCTCTCTTTAGCGAATTAGAAAGTGTATGCTGTGGCCCTAAGGTTCCTCATGCATTTCCACACATAAACATGCCTATGTGTATAAAGAATACAAAACTGAAATTATTTCCAGAAACGGGATATAAATTGGACATGGGGGAGACTACTTGAGGAGGTGGCAGGAAGATATTTGAACAAAAATATCTTGCCTAGAGAAAAGCAGGTGGAATTTGCCTTTTCAACATTTTTTGTGCCAAGCTAGATAATTTACTTCTCACCTGGGAACAATTTCCTTCCTGTAGCCATAATGTGAGTTTCACCACAGCTGTGGAGCTAAAGTCAAAGTCAAAGTAGAGATTGCTGCGTCACTTGCTGGTAAATGACTTTTTAGTTTGGGTCTGTGTCCTTGTCTAGCAGCTCCCTTATTTGTGTTTAAAAACATGGATGACAGAGAGGTGCACATCTGTTTCTGAGTGTAAGTGGAACATATAAGGGAATATTTTGTGTGTGGCTTCACATTCCTGGACTCTTTGGCTGTCCCAATACATGCATTCTAACTTCTGTTTTTAATAGCCAAGAAGTCACAGCTGCATCTGGTTGTGTGAATTATACATTTGTGTTAACAGTATTTAACAGAAACAGGCATTTCTTTTTTATCTTCTGTATTCACGATTCCAAGACAACTGGGCTTATCAGAATGATGCTGATATCTTTCACCTCCTTTATTACCTGTTTTCTATAAAATTTTCCATTCTTAGCACCGTATAGTGAGACTAGAGAATAAAATAAATTACTCTCGGTACTGCCTTTTCATGTTACTTTTTTCTTCTAGTATTGGCATTCCATGAGAGGGGCAAAGTTTTGTAAGCTGGGGTTTTAGTGACAAAGTTCAGGACAGAACTAGACTAGGGGTAGAAGAAGGAATGTGGTCTTTCTTTTATCTCAAAGTCAAGAAAAGAATCACTGAAGTTTCCCAGTGTTGAGTCAGAGGCCTTAATAACAGCTTCCCATTTCCAAAAGCAATACAGACTGTGGCATGACAGCACAGGGCAGACACCGGGAAAGATGCCTCGGGCAAGTACGGTTACATTATGCAAGTTCCAGAAACAGAAATAGGATAGAGAAAAAAAAGAGTAGAAAGATATTTTCAAGCATTACTTATGAGTGGATAAAGAAGACTTACAAAGTGTGATTGATTGTGTAAGCTTCTGAAATCTCTTGTCCAATTCCTGACATGGTGTATTTAATATACAATTACAGATGTACTCCTTTGTATAGTCAAGACATTCCAATCTTGAGAGTCTCCTTTTGATAAGAAAAATATACTCAAATGTGTAATCACAAATGGTATCACCTATTAACTCCTTTATAGAAATTAGCCGGAACTATACCAAGGGATGATCAAATAGGTTATCTGCAGTTACAGAAACTCTCAGAACAAGAAGACAAGTTGTAGAAGCCCCCAACAATACATTTCACGTACTGGAAGGAAAGAGAGTGAACTTTGAAGACAGAGAAGCATGCTTAGAATCTAGGAGTGCCCTTACCAAACTAGCCTCAGGTCCCTCAAGTGTGAAAGTCAGACAAAAAGCAAGCTACTACACAATCATATTTGAGATCTTTCTGTCCTCTCCTGATTCCAGAAGTAAATATAAATGGGAGCAGTTCAGACACTGCTTTTGTGTACAGAATCTGAGTAGTGAGCATAACGCAAATAAAAAATTAACACACCAAAACCACAACAATTTTAATCTGTGGCATGGATTGGCAGTACTTCCTTTCTGTATGTAATGTTTTATTGAAACAAGGTCAAATGTATTCATGTAAATATGACCTGTGTTGACTTCTGGCTACAATGGCAAAGTTTTATAAGTGTAACAGAGATCTGTCTCACAAGTGTAAAATAGTTACTATCTGCCCTTGAAAAAAAAAAAAAGTTTGCAACTCCTGTTCTCAATAATCTAGAGTAGCTATTCAGCCTTACATGATACATTAGCTTTGGGATCTGCAAATTGTAAGCCATAAAGGTCTCCTAGGAGTTGTTTTATGAACACATGACATATGGAAATGAGTTTTTGGATTCTTCATTGGCAATAACTCTGAAGTCATATATGGTTTCTTGTTTCATTTTCTTACAATAATCACCAAATTAAATATTGGTTTACTCTTCTAGACTCAACTAATGCTTAATGAGATCTTTCCTTATATTTTTATGTCATCCATTCCTGTCTGCTGATATTACCATTTTGCTCTTTTACAATTTTCTTGAAAACTCTGAGCTGCTGCAAACTCGTGTTTCAAAATACAATGTGATATTCTGCCTTTTCCATGTTCAGAGGAGCCAAGCCTATGAGATACCTGTTAAGTGTTGACACGTGGGTCAAAACTATTCACTAAGTTATACAATGAAAGGCTTGATTTCATTGGCTGAAAGCAAAAAAACATACTGAAAACATGAAAATAATATACTTTGATAGGCTGTATGTGTGTGTGAGAGAGAGGAGAAAAGAATTAGAGAAAGATTATTATTTATGTATGCAAGAGCAGTAATGTTATCTTACTGCAATGAATCTCCAATGCATAGGATACTCCTAATACAATGGGATAGTGTAGGAAAGCAGATTTTGAAGTTTTGCTGAAATTTATCAATGGGATTATCTCTACTATTTCTTAGAGGGACCACAGATGTAAGTGGTTTTAAATTATTTTGGTTGCCGGGCAAGAATGATTTTGAATATGTTCCATATGCCAACTAGGCAATAAGTCAACATTTTTCATGTTGCCTGTGTGAAATAGGGATAAGGTCTATATCTATACGATTTTTAGAAGAACAGTTTCAGACAATTTATGTGAAAGTGGTAAGTAAATTCTGATTTTCTTCACAATGTCTGTTGTTATCATTACTATATTTACTACGTTGTCATGGCAGCCCATGGTCAAAAGGTTTCCAGCCTTGTTAACCAGAAGGTTAACATGATGTGATGAGGCCTCGTTTCAATCATCTCCTCAAATAAAAGACAATGGATAGTGTTCTTATCAAAAATTTTGTCTCCTATAGAGCTGAGCCTTGAACATCACATGCTTTAGGCAAATACAAGGAAAAGAACAGCAGTTCTCATTTCTGACATAACTTCACATTGTCTTTTGAAAATTTAAGCCTGAGGATACATTATGTGCTTTCTTCTTTGCACCTGGTCATACACCTTTTAGTAAATGCTTGCTGTTAAAATGATAAATGGATGCTATTAAAACACTTTAATGCATAGTGCACCAAAAGTGCCTACTTAAAGGGTAGTTTCCCTTCAGAATTTTGAGGAAGATGCCTTCTCAGCTTTTCTTTCTTGGCACAGTTCTTAAGAGAATGGGAATATATTTGTATGTGCTTGTGTTCCTCTAAGGGTCCGCCAGAGATAATGTAATGTTATGTAATGTTACTGTAAAAGCTTCAAGTGGCTTTAATGAGATATTCTTAGTTGGAAAATAGCTCGCCTCTTCTTCTTCTTCCTCCCTTTCTGAAGGGTTGTGAGTTTGGCAGGTGATGAAATGATACTTTTGTTTTTGTCTCAGGTTCCTTAGTTTGATTTTTTCTGCCCATTGTTTTTAGAGACAATGTATGTAACTTCTCAATAAAAGATGTCTAGACCAGGCGCAGTGGCTCACATCTGTAATCCTAGCACTTTGGAAGGCTGAGGCGGGTAGACCACCTGAGGTCACGAGTTCGAGAGCAGCCTAGCCAACATGGTGAAAACCCGTCTCTACTAAAAATACAAAAATTAGCCAGGTGTGGTGGCAAATGGCTGTAATCCCAGCTACTCAGGAGGCTGACACAGGAGAATCACTTGTACCCAGCCGGAGGCAGAGATTACAGTGAGCCGAGATCATACCACTTCACTCCAGCATGGGCAAAAGAGTGAGGCTCCATCTCAAAAAAAAAAAAAAAAAAAAAAAAAGGGTGTTAGATATTTTAAACTTT
>NW_022325477.1:0-2682 GCF_002776525.5 Piliocolobus tephrosceles | reverse complement strand
AAAAAAAAAAAAAAAAAAAAAATTCACACATTTAAAGTGCAAAGCTGAATGATTATATTAAAGAGTTGTGCAACCCTCAGTATAATCTAATTTTATTGTAGTAAAATATACATAAAATCTAGTATTTAAAGTGTTTGATTTTATGGCATTAACTACAATCAGTGTTATTCAACCACCTCCATTATCTAATTTCTGAACTCGTTACCCTGAATGGAAATCTCATACTCATTAAGTAGTGACTCTTATTATTCCTCTTCCATGCTCCTGTAAACCACAAATCTGCTTTTTCTTGCTATAGATGTGTCTACTCTGGATATTTTGTATAAATGGTATCCTATAATGTGTGGCCTTTTGTGTCTGGCTTCTTCCATTTAGCATAACGTACACTAATGTTCATAGAAGCTCTATTTACAGTAGCCAAAGGGTGAGAATAACACAAATGTGTATCAAAAAAAAAGAAATGATAAACAAAAATGTGGCATATCTATACAATGGAATGCTATTTAACCGTAAAAAGAATAATGTTACGATACATACAAAAGAATGAACCTTAAAATATTAGAATTATAGTACAATTTGTATGAAGGGTTTCTAAACAAGATGTCAAATAATATGATTTACTTTTGATCACATCTCAGAATGCCCCATTGATCTCTGTATGATGACTGGATTGAAGGGAGAAAAAAAAAGGAAATACCAGCTGAAAAGCGACTGCAGTCGACCAAGTGAGATATTGCGTTTGTTTAGAGTAGGAAAGTTACAACAGAGGAGGAAGAAGTGATACATTAGAAACATATTTAGAAATAGAATAATTGTGCTTTGTGCTTTATTGAATTTGGGGACTGAAACAGAGAAATCAGTGCAGACACACAAATATGGAATGCAGCTCTGTCACTATGATGTAGAAGAAAAAGATTTGGGGGAGAAAGGATAAGATGAGATTAAGTTCAGCATTGTGTGTTGATGAGGATGTGGGCGAACTAGAACTCTCAATGGAGGCGTGTTTCTATAAATGGTATTTTACATGGAAATAGAATTTATACTACTACTTGGAATGTTGAGCATTATCTTTAAAAAAAACAAATACGCACATGAAATATACCCTAGTAATTTTATAATACATACCCAATAGGAATAAGCACATATATTTACAAAAAAGTGTTATTGCAAGGTTATTCGTAACATTCCAAAACCAGAATCTACCAAAATTCCCACTGACAGTGGAATGATTGAATTAATTTTGACACTATCATACAAAAGAACACTGTAAAACAACAATCAAGCTCCAGCTGCATGCAACAACATAGATAGATCTTGAAAATATCATGTGGATTAACAGCAGCCTGATACAAATGAGCACATATGGTATGATGGCAACCATTACAAAGTTTCAAAAGAAGCAATTCAGGTTCTACGAATTCAGGGTAAGTTATCCTGGGATGGGGGAAAGAGGCTTTAACAGGAAGATGGCATGAGGATTTCTGGGATTCTCCCCTCCCTGACTGCTCCTGTCTTAGTGGCTCCACAACACTTAACATATTATAAACAATTTTTTTCATGTCTCTATCTTTGCAAAAGTGTGTGTTCTAGGTATGTCTGTTTGTCTGTTTTCCCTAGTAGACTTCGAGCTCCTTGTATAATAGAGACTGTATTTTATTCAGTTTGGAACCTGACACATAGTAGAATCAGAGTAAATGCTGAATGAATGAATGAGTGAATGAATGAATGAATGATGAATAGCAGGGGGGTGTTAGGAGACAAGAGGATATGGATCATTGTATCAAAGCCAGTACCTAAAGGAAACATACGCAATGCTTATGGTATCAGATGTACCATGGCAGCGGGCAAAACTCAAAGGTCCATATGAAAATGAATTTGGCAACTTTCAGTCATACTAGAGTACTTTTGAATTGATAGTTGCTCAATTGTTTTGGATGACTTAAAAAAAAACTTACTCCTTGTAATAGGACTTCTTTTTTACTGGGATGCAATGTGTCCAGAAAAAGATGGTCTTTTCTAATTTCTATGACTACTAGGAAGGTACATGAGAAGTAAGCGAAATAGTATCAGATAGTTCTGTTAGAAAATGTCCTGAAGAATGCAAATATTTGTCCCCTTCTTATCTTCTTCCCTGCCAATGCACACATTTTTAGCTCCATGCCTGGAGTGTGGACGTGATCATGGGAGCCATCATGAATCTGAGGTAGCCTTAAGGACAGAAGACATCTACTAAAGAAAGCAGAGATAAGGACTCAATTTTCCATGACTTTTTGGAGTTTTCAAACCAACCCTGGACTGTCTTCTCATGCTTACTTTAGAGGCAAGAATAAACCCATTTGTGTTCAGCCATCAAAGTTCAGTTTCTGTTTCTGGCAGCACTTTATAGTTTCTAACTGACACAGAAGTTGATCTCTGTGCAGATAAGAAATGTCTCCCATATCACACAGCAAGTAAATAGTAGAGCTGACTATAAATCCGTCAGTGTGCCAAAATATTTTATTCACTCCATATCACTGAATGCTCCCTCCCCTTTTAATGCTTTCTGCTGTCTTCTTAACTTACAGGTAGAAAACTGTAGCCAGAGGGACAGTCAGGACTGTGCCTGAAACCTTCTATGAGTCAGGGCAGAGGTTTCAGGATTTCTAGAAAATTACATTAGGAGGATCTAAATGATCCCAATAC
>NW_022325476.1:0-19242 GCF_002776525.5 Piliocolobus tephrosceles | reverse complement strand
AAAGTTTAAAATATCTAACACCCTTTTTTTTTTTTTTTTTTTTTTTTGAGATGGAGCCTCACTCTTTTGCCCATGCTGGAGTGAAGTGGTATGATCTCGGCTCACTGTAATCTCTGCCTCCGGCTGGGTACAAGTGATTCTCCTGTGTCAGCCTCCTGAGTAGCTGGGATTACAGCCATTTGCCACCACACCTGGCTAATTTTTGTATTTTTAGTAGAGACGGGTTTTCACCATGTTGGCTAGGCTGCTCTCGAACTCGTGACCTCAGGTGGTCTACCCGCCTCAGCCTTCCAAAGTGCTAGGATTACAGATGTGAGCCACTGCGCCTGGTCTAGACATCTTTTATTGAGAAGTTACATACATTGTCTCTAAAAACAATGGGCAGAAAAAATCAAACTAAGGAACCTGAGACAAAAACAAAAGTATCATTTCATCACCTGCCAAACTCACAACCCTTCAGAAAGGGAGGAAGAAGAAGAAGAGGCGAGCTATTTTCCAACTAAGAATATCTCATTAAAGCCACTTGAAGCTTTTACAGTAACATTACATAACATTACATTATCTCTGGCGGACCCTTAGAGGAACACAAGCACATACAAATATATTCCCATTCTCTTAAGAACTGTGCCAAGAAAGAAAAGCTGAGAAGGCATCTTCCTCAAAATTCTGAAGGGAAACTACCCTTTAAGTAGGCACTTTTGGTGCACTATGCATTAAAGTGTTTTAATAGCATCCATTTATCATTTTAACAGCAAGCATTTACTAAAAGGTGTATGACCAGGTGCAAAGAAGAAAGCACATAATGTATCCTCAGGCTTAAATTTTCAAAAGACAATGTGAAGTTATGTCAGAAATGAGAACTGCTGTTCTTTTCCTTGTATTTGCCTAAAGCATGTGATGTTCAAGGCTCAGCTCTATAGGAGACAAAATTTTTGATAAGAACACTATCCATTGTCTTTTATTTGAGGAGATGATTGAAACGAGGCCTCATCACATCATGTTAACCTTCTGGTTAACAAGGCTGGAAACCTTTTGACCATGGGCTGCCATGACAACGTAGTAAATATAGTAATGATAACAACAGACATTGTGAAGAAAATCAGAATTTACTTACCACTTTCACATAAATTGTCTGAAACTGTTCTTCTAAAAATCGTATAGATATAGACCTTATCCCTATTTCACACAGGCAACATGAAAAATGTTGACTTATTGCCTAGTTGGCATATGGAACATATTCAAAATCATTCTTGCCCGGCAACCAAAATAATTTAAAACCACTTACATCTGTGGTCCCTCTAAGAAATAGTAGAGATAATCCCATTGATAAATTTCAGCAAAACTTCAAAATCTGCTTTCCTACACTATCCCATTGTATTAGGAGTATCCTATGCATTGGAGATTCATTGCAGTAAGATAACATTACTGCTCTTGCATACATAAATAATAATCTTTCTCTAATTCTTTTCTCCTCTCTCTCACACACACATACAGCCTATCAAAGTATATTATTTTCATGTTTTCAGTATGTTTTTTTGCTTTCAGCCAATGAAATCAAGCCTTTCATTGTATAACTTAGTGAATAGTTTTGACCCACGTGTCAACACTTAACAGGTATCTCATAGGCTTGGCTCCTCTGAACATGGAAAAGGCAGAATATCACATTGTATTTTGAAACACGAGTTTGCAGCAGCTCAGAGTTTTCAAGAAAATTGTAAAAGAGCAAAATGGTAATATCAGCAGACAGGAATGGATGACATAAAAATATAAGGAAAGATCTCATTAAGCATTAGTTGAGTCTAGAAGAGTAAACCAATATTTAATTTGGTGATTATTGTAAGAAAATGAAACAAGAAACCATATATGACTTCAGAGTTATTGCCAATGAAGAATCCAAAAACTCATTTCCATATGTCATGTGTTCATAAAACAACTCCTAGGAGACCTTTATGGCTTACAATTTGCAGATCCCAAAGCTAATGTATCATGTAAGGCTGAATAGCTACTCTAGATTATTGAGAACAGGAGTTGCAAACTTTTTTTTTTTTTCAAGGGCAGATAGTAACTATTTTACACTTGTGAGACAGATCTCTGTTACACTTATAAAACTTTGCCATTGTAGCCAGAAGTCAACACAGGTCATATTTACATGAATACATTTGACCTTGTTTCAATAAAACATTACATACAGAAAGGAAGTACTGCCAATCCATGCCACAGATTAAAATTGTTGTGGTTTTGGTGTGTTAATTTTTTATTTGCGTTATGCTCACTACTCAGATTCTGTACACAAAAGCAGTGTCTGAACTGCTCCCATTTATATTTACTTCTGGAATCAGGAGAGGACAGAAAGATCTCAAATATGATTGTGTAGTAGCTTGCTTTTTGTCTGACTTTCACACTTGAGGGACCTGAGGCTAGTTTGGTAAGGGCACTCCTAGATTCTAAGCATGCTTCTCTGTCTTCAAAGTTCACTCTCTTTCCTTCCAGTACGTGAAATGTATTGTTGGGGGCTTCTACAACTTGTCTTCTTGTTCTGAGAGTTTCTGTAACTGCAGATAACCTATTTGATCATCCCTTGGTATAGTTCCGGCTAATTTCTATAAAGGAGTTAATAGGTGATACCATTTGTGATTACACATTTGAGTATATTTTTCTTATCAAAAGGAGACTCTCAAGATTGGAATGTCTTGACTATACAAAGGAGTACATCTGTAATTGTATATTAAATACACCATGTCAGGAATTGGACAAGAGATTTCAGAAGCTTACACAATCAATCACACTTTGTAAGTCTTCTTTATCCACTCATAAGTAATGCTTGAAAATATCTTTCTACTCTTTTTTTTCTCTATCCTATTTCTGTTTCTGGAACTTGCATAATGTAACCGTACTTGCCCGAGGCATCTTTCCCGGTGTCTGCCCTGTGCTGTCATGCCACAGTCTGTATTGCTTTTGGAAATGGGAAGCTGTTATTAAGGCCTCTGACTCAACACTGGGAAACTTCAGTGATTCTTTTCTTGACTTTGAGATAAAAGAAAGACCACATTCCTTCTTCTACCCCTAGTCTAGTTCTGTCCTGAACTTTGTCACTAAAACCCCAGCTTACAAAACTTTGCCCCTCTCATGGAATGCCAATACTAGAAGAAAAAAGTAACATGAAAAGGCAGTACCGAGAGTAATTTATTTTATTCTCTAGTCTCACTATACGGTGCTAAGAATGGAAAATTTTATAGAAAACAGGTAATAAAGGAGGTGAAAGATATCAGCATCATTCTGATAAGCCCAGTTGTCTTGGAATCGTGAATACAGAAGATAAAAAAGAAATGCCTGTTTCTGTTAAATACTGTTAACACAAATGTATAATTCACACAACCAGATGCAGCTGTGACTTCTTGGCTATTAAAAACAGAAGTTAGAATGCATGTATTGGGACAGCCAAAGAGTCCAGGAATGTGAAGCCACACACAAAATATTCCCTTATATGTTCCACTTACACTCAGAAACAGATGTGCACCTCTCTGTCATCCATGTTTTTAAACACAAATAAGGGAGCTGCTAGACAAGGACACAGACCCAAACTAAAAAGTCATTTACCAGCAAGTGACGCAGCAATCTCTACTTTGACTTTGACTTTAGCTCCACAGCTGTGGTGAAACTCACATTATGGCTACAGGAAGGAAATTGTTCCCAGGTGAGAAGTAAATTATCTAGCTTGGCACAAAAAATGTTGAAAAGGCAAATTCCACCTGCTTTTCTCTAGGCAAGATATTTTTGTTCAAATATCTTCCTGCCACCTCCTCAAGTAGTCTCCCCCATGTCCAATTTATATCCCGTTTCTGGAAATAATTTCAGTTTTGTATTCTTTATACACATAGGCATGTTTATGTGTGGAAATGCATGAGGAACCTTAGGGCCACAGCATACACTTTCTAATTCGCTAAAGAGAGAGTTTCAGAAAACCTCAAATGCAGATGCCTTGATTTATCAATTCTTCCATTAATTCATGAATTCATTCATTTCTTCTTTTATTCAACAAATGAGTCCCAAGTGCCTGTGTTGTGACAGGCACTATTTTAAGCTCTGGGATTATAGCACCGACAGATGAGGTCAATGTTCTTGTTATCATACAAGAAGACAGATAAAAGATCATGTAAATAATAAATAAATAGACACACGCTTTCCTATTTATTTCACACTTAGCCTGTGTCCAGCATTTATGAAAACAATTTTCTAAGATCCTTCTATAATAGAAAAAATGAGGAAGAGGACATCACGGCCTTTGCCCTAAAGAAACATAGAATTTTATGGTGGTGGCAAGCATTCAAGTCATTTACCATAATATAAACCATAATTTTTTAAGTTCTATAATAAAGATACAAGAAAAGTGTTGGCAGAAGACTACGGAAAGAGTAGACAGTGACAAATGACAGGGAAAAGCATGTATGGAGAATTCTTACAAAAACTATTGTTGATGATATTGATGAGGAGGAGGAGGATGATCGCAACTAATATTCCAGGCAGCACTCACTTCATTCCATGCACTGTTACAGGTACATTATTATAACTTTACGCATGTGAATTCCTTTCATCTTTGTAATCCTGGAAGATAAGCGTTTACTTATTCCCATTGTGCCCTCACTGACTCTGAGGCCTGGAGATATTAAGTAAGCTTTCCAAGGTCACAGATGTAGTGTGTGAGGGAGCTAGGATTTGAACCCAGGTAGACTGGACCCATTAGTCCATGTTCTTAAATACAGCTCAGTACAGCCTCTGATAGTAAAAGGAATTTCAGCAGATAAGAAATAATAATCCTGCCTGATAATACAATGTAACCAAAGGTACAAAGTCTTGAAGGTTCCAAGCCTGTTGAAGAACAAGGAGTGGGCGATTTGGATGGAGAATCTGAAATAGGAGAAATGTAGAGGGATTTGAGGCTGGAAAAGAAAGAATCCATTGTGAGATTTACTGTGTCACCTAATTTTATTATTTAGGTCGGCAATGGGGAGTCATTGAAAGTGTTTAAAAATGAGAATACAATGCCACTATTGAGAAGGGTTTTACATAATGCATACTGCTACATTCTGACCCCCGTGCTAGGTGCTTTATGTATATTATTTCTAATCCTCAAATAACAGTAAAATTATTAACACAGCTTTAACGATGAGCAAACTAAGGCACACTGCTGATATAAAGCAAGACGGGGATTTAAATTCACATAATTCAGACTACTGCACTATTTCCTTTAATTCCTGTGAAACTGGACTTTTAGCAGTATTCGGGAGGTAATGAGAAAGCTGAGATTACAGGCAAGGAGACCAACAGTGAACCTAGTAGTCTTTATTATTTTATGGGCTTTTAAAACTTGTTAAATACCAACCTGTGTATTTACCATATTTCTTTGATTAAATTGTGATTTCATTTTGAAGCCATAGAAATGATTAGTTCAATTACTAGGAGGTTTAGGTCCTGTGAATCTGGTAAGCTTGTTCACTCATTTACCGTCTTTTCCAACACTCACTGTTACTGTGTTTACTGTTTGCCAGTCTGTGCACTCGGGGGTACAGAGGGTACCATGATAGACACAGTCTTTCTCATTGTGGAATATAAAATCAAGCAAGGAAGACAGATAAAGGTAACAATAACAATGAAAACAGGATAATAAAGATAAATAGAAGGTGCTTTGTATGGTTCCTCATAGCACAGACTTCTAACCTGGCTGAAGATTCTGTTAAAAGGGGCCAAGGGGAGGAGGTTAGTAAGGAAGGAGCAAAAAATGTTTCCTGGAGAATGAGGAGTTACCAAAAGCATTAGTAAGGAAGATCATGCATGTATCAAGCATCTTCTAATTGGAGAAAATAAGTCTACTCAAAGTTACAACATCTGATTGGATTTCAGACTTTTCCTGCACCCACTGATGAGGACTTGGAACAATTTCCCTGTTGTTGGAATTTCTAAGTTGGGTGTCAGGTGCTCAGGATGTCAAAGGTGTCTCATGGGACAACAGCAGTGATTTGCACAGGGTAGTCATAGACAGTGCCAGGCTCAGACCTGCAATTTTAAAGCAAAGTTAAAGACAGTGCCCTAGGTTTCCCTGTGTTCCCTCCTGCTCTTTTCATGGGAAGAGGTTCCTAATCAAAGTGTCTGCACCAAATGCTGGCATCAATTGGTATAAATGATTCAAAAAAAACAATTGGATAATTTTTACTTCACTTACCAGAGATGAATGTGCGATTGTATAAGGTCAAGACATGGGAGATCTTAGATTCATAGAGACTGGTAGCCCTTAGTTTGGGAATGTTGTGCTTTCAACTAATGACAGAGCCGGCTGCTAGATGTGTTCACGAGTCTACCCAACCCAACAGGCTACCCACCAATCAGAATTCCAGAACCTCTTTGATTTACCTTCATTTTTTCAGGAAATGACATGATACAAATAAAATCTGTGCAAATGGAAAAGAATAATATGGAATCAACAACAATAGCCTTCTGCAACAAAAAAAGGCTAGACAATGACATGGCACAACAATGGGTCCTGTTGTTATAAATACAATTATGATCCCACAATGTAACATTTGTACAGAAGGGGATAACACCTTTTCTTGGAAAAATGACTTCCTTTTCCTCAAAGTCCTTGATTTATGCCATCTGATTTGTGCTGGGATGAAATTTAATTGGTGGTAACTGTCACCAACACATAAATGCCTAGGTTTCATCTTGAATTTCACAACTGGATGAAGTTCATGGACAAATACATATTCATTCTGCCTTAAGAAAACCTTTTCTAGTTTCTAAGCCTTTTGTTTTCTTTCTCCCTTAAGATGTGGTGAGACGTCTTTTACTGGTCTCATCAGCTGACCTCTAATTATGCATAGCTCTGATTTTTTTTACTTGCTTCAGAAACTATTTAGATAATAGTATGGCTTGGGTGGCACTTTTATTTGAAAACTTTTTAAGTGAACTCTAGGGGAAAAACACTTACGTTGTAAACTGGGCCCATGACCAATGGCATAGTAATAACAGTAATAATGACTTTAAATTTTTTTTTATAGAATAAGTAATTTTATTTTATGGTGACAGTCACTGAGCATCTATTATGTGCCAGGTACTGTGCTAAGAGATATATAAACATCATCCTATTTATTTTACACAACTTTATGTACTAGGAGCCATTTATCTCCACCTAATAGACCAAGGAAATGAACATTAAGTCAGTTAATTAGGCTGTTAAAGGCCACCACTAACCAGAATGTGTGTGTGTGTGTTTATGTGTGTGTGTGTTTATGTGTGTGTGCGTGTGTGTGTGTGTGTGTCATCTTCAAATAACATTTTGTTTGTGTATGTTTGTGTGTGTGTGTTCCAGTTGCTTTGGTTATATAACAAGTTATCCTAAATATTAGTGCTTGAAACAATGATAAAATTTATACTTTACTTACAAATCTGCAGTTTGGGGAAGACTTAGTGAGAATAGCTTGTTTCTGTTTTACTTGGCATCCCTTGGGGTGGCTGGAAGGGAGGAAGCTGGAATCATCTGAAGGCTTATTCACTCACATTTCTGGTAGTTATCTGTAGACTGTGTTTAATTGGGGCTGTTAGTAGAAACAAGTAAACACCATGGCTTTTCCATGTGGCCTGGGGTTTCTTTCTCACAACATGATTGCTAAATTCCAAGGGCAAGCAGAGAAAAGAGACACAGACAGAGAGACCATTGATTGACTCTCAATAAACTAGGTATTGATGGAAAGTATCTCAAAATAATAAGACCTATTTATGACAAACCCACAGGCAATGTCATACTGAATGGGCCAAAGCTGGAAGCATTCCCTTTGAAAACTGGCACAAGACAAGGATGCCCTCTCTCACCACTCCTATTCAACATAGTATTGGAAGTTCTGGCCAGGGCAATCAGGCCAGAGAAAGAAATAAAGCGTATTCGAATAGGCAGAGAGGAAGTCAAATTGTCTCTGTTTGCAGATGACATGATTGAATATTTAGAAAACCCCATCATATCAGCCCAAAATCTCCTTAAGCTGATAAGCAACTTCAGCAAAGTGTCAGGATAAAAAATCAACGTGCAAAACTCACAAGCATTCCAATACCCCAATAACAGACAAACAGAGAGCCAAATCATGAGTGAACTCCCATTCACACTTGCTACAAAGATAATAAATATCTAGGAATCCAACTTACAACAGATGTGAAGAACCTCTTCAAGGAGAACTACAAACCACTGCTCAAGGAAATCAGAGAGGACACAAACAAATGGAAAAACATTCCATGCTCATGGATAGAAAGAATAAATATTGTGAAAATGGACATACTGCCCAAAGTAATTTATAGATTCAATGCTATCTCCATTAAGCTACCATTAAATTTCTTTACAGAATTAGAAAAAAACTATTTTAAATTTCATATGGAACCAAAAAAGAGCCTGTATAGCCAAGACGATCCTAATCAAAAAGAACAAAGCTGGAGGCATCATGCTACCTGACTTCAAACTATACTATAAGGCTACAGTAACCAAAACAGCATGGTACTGGTACGAAAACAGATATATAGACTAATGGAACAGAACAGAGGACTCAGAAATAACACCACACATCTAGAACCATCTGACCTTTGACAAACCTGCCAAAAACAATGGGGAAAGGATTCCCTATTTAATAAATGGTGCTGGGAAAACTGGCTAGCCAGATGTAGAAAACTGAAACTGGACCCCTTCCTTACACCTTACACAAAAATTAACTCAAGATGGATTAAAGACTTAAATGTATGACCTAAAACCATAAAAACTCTAGGAGAAAACCTAGGCAATACCATTCAGGACATAGGCATGGGCAAAGACTTCATGACAAAAACACCAAAAGCAATGGCAACAAAAGTCAAAATTGGCAAATGGAATTTAATTGAACTAAAGAGCTTCTGCACAGCCAAAGGAACTATCATCAGAGTGAACAGGCAACCTACAGAATAGGAGAAAATTTTTGCAATCTATCCATCTGATAAAGGGCTAATATCTAGAATCTACAAGGAACTTAAACAAATTTACAAGGAAAAAAACAAACAACCCCATCAAAAAGTAGGTGAAGGATATGAACAGACACTTCTCAAAAGAAGACATTTATGTGGCCAACAAACATGAAAAAAAACCCATCATCACTGGTCATTAGAGAAATGCAAATCAAAACCACAATGAGATACTATCTCATGCCAATTAGAATGGCGATCATTAAAAAGTCAGGAAACAACAGATGCTGGAGAGGATGTGGAGAAATAGGAATGCTTTTACACTGTTAGTGGGAGTGTAAATTAGTTAAACCATTGTGGAAGACAGTGTGGCGATTCCTCAAGGATCTAGAACCTGAAATATCACTTGACCCAGCAATCCCACTACTAGGTATATACCCAAAGGATTAAAAATCATTGTACTACAAAGACACATGCACACATATGTTTATGGCAGCACTATTCACAATAGCAAAGACTTGGAATGAACCCAAATACCCATCAATGACAGACTGCATAAAGAAAATGTGGCACATATACACCATGGAATACTATGCAGCCATAAAAAAAGGATGAGATCATGTCCTTTGCAGGGACATGGATGAAGCTGGAAACCATCATTCTCAGTAAATTAACAAAGGAACAGAAAACCAAACACCACATGTTCTCACTCATAAGTGAGAGCTGAACAATGAAAATACATGGACACAGTGAGGAGAACATCACACACTAGGGCCTGTCAGGGAGTTGGGGGGCTAGGGGAGGGATAGCATTAGCAGAAATACCTAATGTAGAAATACCTAATGTACCTTCTGCACATGTATCTCAAAACTTAAAAGTATAATGTAAAAAAATTCAGTCTTCCTCAATGTACAACTCATATGTGAGTATATTTGAATACATATGAATAGGAACATCCTGCACTACACTCATACACAACTCAAGTATATGAATATATATGTAAATATGCAGACACACACATCTATATACTTATATCTACATAGATGACTTCGTGGCATCATGAAAATCCTCAATCCATCTGTGATGGAGAATTTAAACTCTAATAATAGAGGTCATTTAGCAGAGATCATTCAGAATCTAACTACCATTAACTGTCATGCCTAAGGAACACTTTCTTTCACATTCTGTTTCTTCTGGTCAACAGGATCTCAGCTTTCCTATTTCGGAAGATGGTTGTTTCTGTATATGTTTCACCTGAATTATATATACAACGTGTCAGCTAGTTCAGGAAATAGGATCAAGGAGACACAGTCTGAAAGAGGAGAACGGACAAGGGCTCAGATGGTGGCATTAGATCTGGTTTGGAATCTTGCCTCCACCTCTTAACTAAACAACCTCGGGGAATTTATTCAACCTACAGATGAGTTTTAGTTTGTTTGTTTGTTTTCCCAGGCTGGAGTGCAGTAGCCCAATCTCGGCTCACTGCAAGCTCTGCCTCCCGGGTTCACGCCATTCTCCTGCCTCAGCCTCCCGAGTAGCTGGAACTATAGGCACCGCTGCCACGGCCGGCTAATTTTTTGTATTTTTAGTAGAGACAGGGTTTCACCGTGTTCGCCAGGATGGTCTTGATCTGCTAACCTCGTGATCCACTCACCTCGGCCTCCCAAAGTGCTGGGATTACAACAGGCATGAGCCACTGCGCCCGGCCGAGTTTTCATTTTCTTATCCACAAAATGAGGATATTGTTGCATTCCTCACAAGACTGTTATGAAGGGACATGAAATAGCATCGGTAAAGTATTTGGTGCAATGCCTAGCCCATAGATGTTATGTAGAAAATTGTATCAAAGTTTAAATAAAGAAGGAAATGTCATTTTTTTTTTTATAGCCTATAAGATATTTTCATGATTTAGCTCCTATTAACCTCCTTGGCTTCATCCTACCCCACACTCCACTAAGTTAATTTACAATCATTATGCTCTAAACTTTATGACCTTCTTTCTATTAAAAAAAAAAAAAAAAGCTGTCCTGGCCTCAAAGCTATTGTGAATTTTCTTCTCTTTTTCTGGAAGATTTTTTTCTCAAAACACTGCATTGTTAATTCTTTTCCATCATTCATATAGTTTAATCTTATTGAGGAGGACTCAACTTCTTACCCGAAGGACTTCTTTTTTTTTTTTTTTTTTTTTTGAGACGGAGGCTCGCTCTGTCACCCAGGCTGGAGTGCAATGGCGGGATCTCAGCTCACTGCAAGCTCCGCCTCCCGGGTTTACGCCATTCTCCTGCCTCAGCCTCCTGAGTAGCTGGGACTACAGGCGCCGGCCACCTCGCCCGGCTAGTTTCTTGTATTTTTTAGTAGAGACGGGGTTTCACCGTGTTAGCCAGGATGGTCTTGATCTCCTGACCTCGTGATCCGCCCGTCTCGGCCTCCCAAAGTGCTGGGATTACAGGCTTGAGCCACCGTGCCCGGCCGAACCCGAAGGACTTCTGTTCCTCCAAATAATTATTTATCATGTCATTTTGATTATAATCTTTCTGACAATTCTTTGTACTCAAACGTATCTTTATTATGGATTTGATTTACTTTGTAATTATGTGGGTCTCCCACAAGATTGTGAGCTGTGTAGAAGCAGATAAAAGCTGTGACCTTCTCTGCCTTGTTCGAGGGCCCCAGAGAGTGCCAGGCCAATAGTAGGTGCTCAGTATATATTGGATAGATGGATGGGTAGATGGATGAATAAACACATATGAATGTGTGTTTATGTGTGTTTAATGAGGGTAAAGTGAGGAATTATTTAAAAAGGAAACAGCACATAAATTAGCATTTCTATGGGAGAGATGAGACTATGACATTTACCTACTGTTCTTTATTGAAGGGATGCAACTGAAAGAGACCTAGGTGATTTCTCTTTATTCACCGTAGGGCTCACACTGGAGATGAATTTACCTCATGCTGCAGGGAAATAATAAGCTACTTTTATCTTTTCCTTGATGCCCTTCATTCTTTCCCTTGGGCCTTATGAATGCATGACCTAGGGATTATTTCTGTTTCTTTCACTTCTGTTCTCCTGGGTTTAACTCAGAGTATCTAACTGGATGCCTCTCTATGAAAAAAATTTGCCTCCCTTTTCCAGGAAATGTTTCAAAATCTCAAAAAACGAATGCATTGCACATGCAAATCAATACTCCAAAAACAAAACAATTCTAAAACTCATTCAAGCTTGCATAAAAATAAACATTAAATTCTTTGGACTATTTTTTACTTTTCTGGCCTTTATACTAGAGCTATTTGGCAAATGAAAATTCATCAGTGTATAAATGAATTTATGTGTTTGTGTAAGAAGTTCTAATTAGCACATACAGTGAAGTGCGGAGAGTTTTCTATGTAACATTCTCTGGCTGAGGTTTAAAACCAAGGTCTCTCCTCTGAAATAAGTGGACAGCTGCTACGTGCTTAAAAAAATAAAATAAAAGGAAAGAAAATAAGTTGTTAACTTGGGACTGTGGAGTGGAACTTGACTGTATCTCCGGAACAGATGTTTCAGGTCTGGGACATTTTGCATGGAATCATTAGAGACTTCATATCCAAAGACTCCTAGGGAGCTGTCTGACTGTTCTGTTTAATTAATAGATCTCTTTGCAACTCTAGAAGCAGCAGAGCCAAGAGACTATTACTGGTGTGCAGTGCCAATCACTTTTCCACCTTGAAAACTCTTATGGTCACCCCAGGTGGCCCTGGACTGGTCACCAGGCCTCCCTAGGCCTCAGTTTCCCCATCTTAATTGGAGAGAATATGAATATTTCCATGTTTCACAGAGATATGTCAGAGTACCTAATGAATTGTACAAAGTTGTTTGCTTTCTGACAACCCTATTTTTAAAGTCCCAATTATTCTCTTTTTCTTTACAATCACCATGAATTCAGGCTATAATAATTCTGGGATTAAAGCCACATAATATAATATTCTCACAATAGTTTAATGGAACTAAATAGTTTGCTTTTCATCATTCATGTTCAATCACTCAACACTAAATTTAGTACTAAGCAATTTTGTAACAATTTCAAGAGAAAAAGGGTTGAGAGAGAACATTGCTGTTCTGTGCCCATAAGCTTCTCTTTCTTTTCTTCGTCAGCCTGGACATTTGGAGAACTGAGGGAGGAACATGGCATACTCAGTAGGGTGCTTTGTACAGCACCTAGAAAAGTGCCTTTCTTCTTATTCAGCTGATTTACAAAGTGATCAATGATAAGTAACATCCCTAAGCCCCATGCCTAACCTAGCTTCTCAAAGATCAACCTAGCAGCCATTAAGGATATTGTTTTCATATTGACAAGAAAATCAGAATGTTTTACTGAGTGGTGGTTGCATGTTTTCTTCCTGGTGGAATATGATTTCCTAGTGTCCTTGAAAGCACCACACTTCCCTCTCCCTACCCTCTTCATACTGGAAAATATTTCCACTCTCTTTGCATCCTCAAACAAAGAGACTTCCTATTCACTTAGTTTGGTTCCCTTGTGACTTGAAATCATTTTACCTATAGAAGACAGATGACTTCAGCCCTCCCATCTTGAGCTTGAATTGCAATACAAACCAAATTAGATAAAATAAATCAATAATATCTTTGCAGGCCAAATTCACTTAAGTAACATTTACAGCACAATTGCCCACTTTGCCTATATACTTTAATCCATTAACACTCTACATCTGTCATCTGAATAAATATGTTACCCCAGCTGAATACAAACAAACTAGTAGTCCATCATTATTTTGTGTTGAGTGAAAGGTTAGTAAATTTTCATTTCTTTTTGTTTTAAAAAGTGATTTTGAAGTAAAGAAAAAGCTGGTATATGACAAAGCTTGATTTGTTTGACTAGCTTTTGCAATGCACTCATAGCTCATTGATGGCTAAGAAGCTTATATTGCTGTAATTACATGGACCACTGCATTCATATCTCTTATGTTGTGAACCCCCATATATATAGTCCAATACATTTGTATCTGGATTCTAACTTGGAAAGCAGACCTTAGATAAGGAATAGTAGACACACATGCTGAACTGTGGCACAAAAAATTTCATAGTGGGTTCTGTGCTCATAAAATTAACAGGACACTTAAATATTACTGTGGCTAGCATAGGCATAACTCAAACATCTTGGTCAGTCCAATTTGCTAAAGTTTCATGTAAACTGCAACTGAATTAGTCTCTCCAGTTCCAGAATTACCAATAGACTATAATATATTATACTGAACAAAGCTCTGTAGATAAGACTTTTATGTAATCATTGGTTTGAACTTGGGAGAAGGGCTCTCAAACAACTTCTTTCTACCAATATCAGAGCCCTAGTTGTGTCAAAACCTTGGTTACAACTAGAAAGAGGTGACATTGGAAACCTAGTCCCAGAGGTTTAGGAAATAGAATGAAAAGTAGTCAAGCATCTGCCTATACAGATGTCTGTAAGACCATTGCTGCAAAAGCAGTGACAAGACAGCAACATATTCCCACTGGATGTATATTTCAGGGTTTGGGGCTACCTAATATTTTGGCTTTTTGTTTCTTATACAATACCATCAAAGACTCTCATGGATATGTTGTATAATAATGTAGCACAGGGACTAAGGTAGAAGTTTCAGTGTTAGGAAGCCTAGATTCAAATATTGGCACTGCTACTTTCTACTTTCTCTCTGATGGGAGAGTCACTAACTTTTGTAAAATAGGAATAAAAACAAAACCTAATTTGTAAAGGCTTATGATGAAACTAAACTAAGTGACAGAGAAAGGAATCAAGGCACAAGGAGAAAGGGAGAGAATGAATGAACATTTAACCGAAGGCATGACTGCCGCCTGCCATTGCCCTTAATTCGGGCAGGCGTGGAGTGGGAGTGAGATGAAGGTCTTGAATTTCTTGTTTCCACAGGCAGTTCTAATATATAGGGTGCTTAGATTTTTGGCCCCACTCAACATGCTAAGTGTAATTCTAATATCCAAGGATATACAGTTTTGCTCTCATGATGGGAATATGATCCAAGTATTTCATCTAGTGCACAATCAAAATCAGATAAACTTTTCCATTCTTATAAGAAAAACTGACTGTGTTGTACATGCAACAATAATAAGTTGGTACCAAGCACAGCACAGCTTCCTAAGAGTTATTCAGTGGTTAATTTTTGAGCACACCTAATTCTGCTCATATGTGATGACTTTAAAACCTGGCCCAGAATAATAAAGAACCCTGCCTTCTGGGCCAGAGTGTACCACCGAGGTTCATGGATCAGACCACATAATCTGGCAAATATTGAGGACTGAAGCACTCAGCAACTACCAAATGGGTAGAGTAAAGCCTTTGGAAATGACTCTTTCATTTAGCTCAGATCTAAAGTTCTCTCATACTTGAGACTGAGTCCTTAATTCAGTAAAGCAAGCTCATGTATCAGAGATAATTCATAGGATTTATCCAGCAAATTGTGTGGATAAACAGGGGAAAAATTAGTGACAAAAAGAGAGAAAAAGCATTTGTGCTACAGTCTAAATCACATGGAAAAACAATTTACAAAATGGGTATTTTAATAGACAAAGCAGAATGTTTTTACTAGTTAAAAAATGCTGCAAAATATTGGCAACAATAGTTTGCATCCAAATAGTCAAACCTAATTGTTTGTGAATGCAACATAATTGAGTCCTCATTGTAAGAGCTTTAAGAAAACCAAATAATATAACATGGGCTTTTATGACATTAAAAACAAATAATTTGTGCAGAGTTATTATGTTTGAAGAAACATATACCCTCAACTCATTTGATTTCATTAGCAATAGACAAATTGGTGAATGTTTTGTTTTATTTTGTTTCTGCTTTGAACTTCACAAAAGATAAACCTCATTTCTCTGGAACAATTTCTACTCTATTTCCTTAGAATTAAGCTTTCGAAGTACATGCTAAAATAAAGCCACATTTAAAGTAAAAATGACACTCATAATTACTAGTAGCTGTTAACTGTGTTAATCAACTCTCAGTGGCATTTACAGTACTTGTGCAACCTCTAAAATTGGAAGCAATACCCAAAAACAACTGAAAAATAAGACTCATCAACATAAGTGCAAACTTATACTATTAAGGAAGAATTCTGCTCAGTTAGGAAACCAAAAATGGGATTCATAATAACCTACACTACAGCAAACAGAAATAGACCACAAAGAAAAATAAAATAAATAAGTGTACGTGACTTTAAAGAACTTTAAAATGATTCCCAGCTTCTGCCATTTTTGAGCCCTGTTGCACATATAACATTGAAGTGAGAAGGAATTAAGCAGAGAAGCAAGTTATGGATCACACACTCTGGTGTAATCAAACTCCAACAGTTACAGCAAGAACAAAATGTCAGCTCTAACTAACTACCTTATTGAATTCCCCAAATCTATGACCCACAAGATAGCCATATTAATGTGGTCATGCTCAGAGCCTGAGGGAAATCACTCAGGGAATAAAGGATATCCAATAGAGACAAAATTAAATGTGAGGCATGCTAGCTTTTCAAATCTACACAAAACCATTTGACCATGATCACCAGCTTGTCCCAGTTTGCCTGGAACTTACCTGATTGTAGCCCTGAAAGTCCTGTATCCCAGAACATTCACAGCCCCCAACAAACTAGAAGAGTTTGTCACCCTATCATTTAATCTGAGCTTCTCATCACTGCTGACTTACCTGAATATATCTTTGACTAAACTATATATGGAGCAGTGGTTCTCAGACTTTACTGTGCATATGGATCACCTAAAAAGCTTGTTGAACACAGTGTCCTGGGCCCCATCCCACTTCCAGAAATTGAAGTGGAGCCAATGAATTTGCATTTCTAACAAGCTTCAGGTAAGACAAATGCTGCTGGTTTAAGCACCACATTGTAACACTGCTGTAAACTTCAGATGCCTTTTCCATTTCTCAATTTTCCTTCCTACCTTCTAAGTTTAGTTTTCAAGAGTACCAATGCACGAACAGATTGTGTCTTAGAAGTAGAAATAGTTCATCCTGGAATGAAGGATGACAATATAACTAATGGAAAACTTATCCAATAAACTGGTTATTTATACAATATTAAAATGTGAATATTCTATATATATGGATTTTGTCAGTTAATTAAATTGTAAAGCCTTTCTAAACTGCTAATTCATTTTAGGGAATTAATAGAAATAATAAGAAACAGAGATAACCCTTGGCCATAGCCAATGTGTTTACTGTAGTTGTAAAACTAGAATAACCCCAAATGATCTGAAGAAGCCCAGCAAGATTTTTATAAAGATAAACACATGTAAACTATATTAGAAGTTCTCTAATTCTCTGACACCAACTGGGTTTCCAACAATTCAGTTCTGACACTAACTTCCCAAAGTAGGGCACATCCCAAGGATTAAGAGCTCAGTCCTACAAGACTGCCTCCACATCACACACAAGTCTCACTGGCTATAAATTAGGAGGTCCCCACAACCTCCTCCTCAGGTTCTATAATTGCTAGAACGATTCACAGAAATCAGGAAAAGACTTTCCTTATTGCTGATATATTTTTTTGAAAGAATACCACTCAGGGACAGCTAAGAAGAAGCACTGCACAGGATGAGGTATGGGATCGCCAGGAAGATCACGTCCTCTCCAGATGCGCTCTTCTCACAGCATCTCAATCTGTTTACCAACTCAAACCCCTTCATTTAGAGGGTTTCATCAAGGTTTCATCCCATAGACCTGACTGATTACATTATTCATCATTTGTGCTTAAACTCTCTCTCCCCCACTTCCTCCTGAAATGGGGGACTGGGCAGGAGTTCTAACCTTCTAATTACTTGGTTGGTTTTCCAGAACCTGGGGACAAAAAAATATATATTTATTTTTGTATTTTACCACAGCAGGAATTTACTTTTATTTATCTCCCTCAGGAAGTAAGATACAAGTTGGAAGAAAAATGTGTATTTTGTAAGAGATTAAGTTTCAAAGTCACAGCTCTGTCTCCAACACCTATAAATATAGATTGAACCAAGGATCATGAATGTCCACAAGAATACCACAAGGTTATTGTGCTTCATTTACTCTAGTTACTGTTGTAGGGAAGTCAGTGGAGATGTTTCACAGATAATTTTCAATAGCAGAAGCTGAATCGGAAGGAAATTCTCTGGGTTATTAGAATATTATACTTCCTAAGCATTTCAATATACTGAATGTTGAATGTACTATTTGTTTAAAGATAATCTTGGCCTGGGGCAGTGGTGAACACCCATAGTCCTAGCATTTTGGGAGGCTAAGGCAGGAGGATTACTTGATTCCAGGAGTTCAAGACCAGCCTAAGTAACAAACAAATTTAAAATTAGATGGGCAGAGGGGCGGAGCAAGATGGCCAAATAGGAACAGCTCCAGTCTCCATCTCCCAGCGCGAGCGACACAGAAGACCGGTGATTTCTGCATTTTCAACTGAGGTACTGGGGTCATCTCACTCGGGAGTGCCGGACAATCCGTGCGGGTCAGCTGCTGCAGCCTGACCAGCAAGAGCTGAAGCAGGGTGAGGCATCGCCTCACCTGGGAAGCGCGAGGAGGAAGGGAGTCCCTTTTCCTAGCCAGGGGAACTGAGACACACAACACCTGGAAAATCGGGTAACTCCCACCCCAATACTGCGCTGTAACACCGGCACACCAGAGATTGTATCCCACACCTGGCCAGGAGGGTCCCACGCCCATGGAGCCTCCCTCCTTGCTAACACAGCAGTCTGCCGTAATCTAACCGCAAGGCAGCAGCAAGGCTGGGGGAGGGGCGCCCGCCATCGCTGAGGCTTAAGTAGGTAAATAAAGCCGCTGGGAAGCTCGAACTGGGTGGAGCTCACAGCAGCTCAAGGAAACCTGCCTGTCTCTGTAGACTCCGCCTCTGGGGACAGGGCTCAGCTAAAGGAGCAGAAGCCTGTGCAGACGGCAACAACTCTATCTGACAGCTTTGAAGAGAGCAGTGGATCTCCCAACACGGAGGTTGACATCTGAGAAGGGGCAGTCTGCCTGCTCAAGTGGGTCCCTGACCCCTGAGTAGCCTAACTGGGAGACATCCCCCACTAGGGGCAGTCTGACACCCCACACCTCACAGGGTGGAGTACACCCCTGAGAGGAAGCTTCCAAAGCAAGAATCAGACAGGTGCACTCGCTGTTCAGCAATATTCTATCTTCTGCAACCTCTGCTGCTGATACCCAGGCAAACAGGGTCTGGAGTGGACCTCAAGCAATCTCCAACAGACCTATAGCTGAGGGTCCTGAC
>NW_022325475.1:0-19243 GCF_002776525.5 Piliocolobus tephrosceles | reverse complement strand
AAAGTTTAAAATATCTAACACCCTTTTTTTTTTTTTTTTTTTTTTTTTGAGATGGAGCCTCACTCTTTTGCCCATGCTGGAGTGAAGTGGTATGATCTCGGCTCACTGTAATCTCTGCCTCCGGCTGGGTACAAGTGATTCTCCTGTGTCAGCCTCCTGAGTAGCTGGGATTACAGCCATTTGCCACCACACCTGGCTAATTTTTGTATTTTTAGTAGAGACGGGTTTTCACCATGTTGGCTAGGCTGCTCTCGAACTCGTGACCTCAGGTGGTCTACCCGCCTCAGCCTTCCAAAGTGCTAGGATTACAGATGTGAGCCACTGCGCCTGGTCTAGACATCTTTTATTGAGAAGTTACATACATTGTCTCTAAAAACAATGGGCAGAAAAAATCAAACTAAGGAACCTGAGACAAAAACAAAAGTATCATTTCATCACCTGCCAAACTCACAACCCTTCAGAAAGGGAGGAAGAAGAAGAAGAGGCGAGCTATTTTCCAACTAAGAATATCTCATTAAAGCCACTTGAAGCTTTTACAGTAACATTACATAACATTACATTATCTCTGGCGGACCCTTAGAGGAACACAAGCACATACAAATATATTCCCATTCTCTTAAGAACTGTGCCAAGAAAGAAAAGCTGAGAAGGCATCTTCCTCAAAATTCTGAAGGGAAACTACCCTTTAAGTAGGCACTTTTGGTGCACTATGCATTAAAGTGTTTTAATAGCATCCATTTATCATTTTAACAGCAAGCATTTACTAAAAGGTGTATGACCAGGTGCAAAGAAGAAAGCACATAATGTATCCTCAGGCTTAAATTTTCAAAAGACAATGTGAAGTTATGTCAGAAATGAGAACTGCTGTTCTTTTCCTTGTATTTGCCTAAAGCATGTGATGTTCAAGGCTCAGCTCTATAGGAGACAAAATTTTTGATAAGAACACTATCCATTGTCTTTTATTTGAGGAGATGATTGAAACGAGGCCTCATCACATCATGTTAACCTTCTGGTTAACAAGGCTGGAAACCTTTTGACCATGGGCTGCCATGACAACGTAGTAAATATAGTAATGATAACAACAGACATTGTGAAGAAAATCAGAATTTACTTACCACTTTCACATAAATTGTCTGAAACTGTTCTTCTAAAAATCGTATAGATATAGACCTTATCCCTATTTCACACAGGCAACATGAAAAATGTTGACTTATTGCCTAGTTGGCATATGGAACATATTCAAAATCATTCTTGCCCGGCAACCAAAATAATTTAAAACCACTTACATCTGTGGTCCCTCTAAGAAATAGTAGAGATAATCCCATTGATAAATTTCAGCAAAACTTCAAAATCTGCTTTCCTACACTATCCCATTGTATTAGGAGTATCCTATGCATTGGAGATTCATTGCAGTAAGATAACATTACTGCTCTTGCATACATAAATAATAATCTTTCTCTAATTCTTTTCTCCTCTCTCTCACACACACATACAGCCTATCAAAGTATATTATTTTCATGTTTTCAGTATGTTTTTTTGCTTTCAGCCAATGAAATCAAGCCTTTCATTGTATAACTTAGTGAATAGTTTTGACCCACGTGTCAACACTTAACAGGTATCTCATAGGCTTGGCTCCTCTGAACATGGAAAAGGCAGAATATCACATTGTATTTTGAAACACGAGTTTGCAGCAGCTCAGAGTTTTCAAGAAAATTGTAAAAGAGCAAAATGGTAATATCAGCAGACAGGAATGGATGACATAAAAATATAAGGAAAGATCTCATTAAGCATTAGTTGAGTCTAGAAGAGTAAACCAATATTTAATTTGGTGATTATTGTAAGAAAATGAAACAAGAAACCATATATGACTTCAGAGTTATTGCCAATGAAGAATCCAAAAACTCATTTCCATATGTCATGTGTTCATAAAACAACTCCTAGGAGACCTTTATGGCTTACAATTTGCAGATCCCAAAGCTAATGTATCATGTAAGGCTGAATAGCTACTCTAGATTATTGAGAACAGGAGTTGCAAACTTTTTTTTTTTTTCAAGGGCAGATAGTAACTATTTTACACTTGTGAGACAGATCTCTGTTACACTTATAAAACTTTGCCATTGTAGCCAGAAGTCAACACAGGTCATATTTACATGAATACATTTGACCTTGTTTCAATAAAACATTACATACAGAAAGGAAGTACTGCCAATCCATGCCACAGATTAAAATTGTTGTGGTTTTGGTGTGTTAATTTTTTATTTGCGTTATGCTCACTACTCAGATTCTGTACACAAAAGCAGTGTCTGAACTGCTCCCATTTATATTTACTTCTGGAATCAGGAGAGGACAGAAAGATCTCAAATATGATTGTGTAGTAGCTTGCTTTTTGTCTGACTTTCACACTTGAGGGACCTGAGGCTAGTTTGGTAAGGGCACTCCTAGATTCTAAGCATGCTTCTCTGTCTTCAAAGTTCACTCTCTTTCCTTCCAGTACGTGAAATGTATTGTTGGGGGCTTCTACAACTTGTCTTCTTGTTCTGAGAGTTTCTGTAACTGCAGATAACCTATTTGATCATCCCTTGGTATAGTTCCGGCTAATTTCTATAAAGGAGTTAATAGGTGATACCATTTGTGATTACACATTTGAGTATATTTTTCTTATCAAAAGGAGACTCTCAAGATTGGAATGTCTTGACTATACAAAGGAGTACATCTGTAATTGTATATTAAATACACCATGTCAGGAATTGGACAAGAGATTTCAGAAGCTTACACAATCAATCACACTTTGTAAGTCTTCTTTATCCACTCATAAGTAATGCTTGAAAATATCTTTCTACTCTTTTTTTTCTCTATCCTATTTCTGTTTCTGGAACTTGCATAATGTAACCGTACTTGCCCGAGGCATCTTTCCCGGTGTCTGCCCTGTGCTGTCATGCCACAGTCTGTATTGCTTTTGGAAATGGGAAGCTGTTATTAAGGCCTCTGACTCAACACTGGGAAACTTCAGTGATTCTTTTCTTGACTTTGAGATAAAAGAAAGACCACATTCCTTCTTCTACCCCTAGTCTAGTTCTGTCCTGAACTTTGTCACTAAAACCCCAGCTTACAAAACTTTGCCCCTCTCATGGAATGCCAATACTAGAAGAAAAAAGTAACATGAAAAGGCAGTACCGAGAGTAATTTATTTTATTCTCTAGTCTCACTATACGGTGCTAAGAATGGAAAATTTTATAGAAAACAGGTAATAAAGGAGGTGAAAGATATCAGCATCATTCTGATAAGCCCAGTTGTCTTGGAATCGTGAATACAGAAGATAAAAAAGAAATGCCTGTTTCTGTTAAATACTGTTAACACAAATGTATAATTCACACAACCAGATGCAGCTGTGACTTCTTGGCTATTAAAAACAGAAGTTAGAATGCATGTATTGGGACAGCCAAAGAGTCCAGGAATGTGAAGCCACACACAAAATATTCCCTTATATGTTCCACTTACACTCAGAAACAGATGTGCACCTCTCTGTCATCCATGTTTTTAAACACAAATAAGGGAGCTGCTAGACAAGGACACAGACCCAAACTAAAAAGTCATTTACCAGCAAGTGACGCAGCAATCTCTACTTTGACTTTGACTTTAGCTCCACAGCTGTGGTGAAACTCACATTATGGCTACAGGAAGGAAATTGTTCCCAGGTGAGAAGTAAATTATCTAGCTTGGCACAAAAAATGTTGAAAAGGCAAATTCCACCTGCTTTTCTCTAGGCAAGATATTTTTGTTCAAATATCTTCCTGCCACCTCCTCAAGTAGTCTCCCCCATGTCCAATTTATATCCCGTTTCTGGAAATAATTTCAGTTTTGTATTCTTTATACACATAGGCATGTTTATGTGTGGAAATGCATGAGGAACCTTAGGGCCACAGCATACACTTTCTAATTCGCTAAAGAGAGAGTTTCAGAAAACCTCAAATGCAGATGCCTTGATTTATCAATTCTTCCATTAATTCATGAATTCATTCATTTCTTCTTTTATTCAACAAATGAGTCCCAAGTGCCTGTGTTGTGACAGGCACTATTTTAAGCTCTGGGATTATAGCACCGACAGATGAGGTCAATGTTCTTGTTATCATACAAGAAGACAGATAAAAGATCATGTAAATAATAAATAAATAGACACACGCTTTCCTATT
The DNA here is from genome assembly GCF_002776525.5 of Piliocolobus tephrosceles. Classification (NCBI taxonomy): domain Eukaryota; kingdom Metazoa; phylum Chordata; class Mammalia; order Primates; family Cercopithecidae; genus Piliocolobus; species Piliocolobus tephrosceles. The sequence goes on along the minus strand of NW_022325475.1, from coordinate 15,053 downwards.
TATTTCACACTTAGCCTGTGTCCAGCATTTATGAAAACAATTTTCTAAGATCCTTCTATAATAGAAAAAATGAGGAAGAGGACATCACGGCCTTTGCCCTAAAGAAACATAGAATTTTATGGTGGTGGCAAGCATTCAAGTCATTTACCATAATATAAACCATAATTTTTTAAGTTCTATAATAAAGATACAAGAAAAGTGTTGGCAGAAGACTACGGAAAGAGTAGACAGTGACAAATGACAGGGAAAAGCATGTATGGAGAATTCTTACAAAAACTATTGTTGATGATATTGATGAGGAGGAGGAGGATGATCGCAACTAATATTCCAGGCAGCACTCACTTCATTCCATGCACTGTTACAGGTACATTATTATAACTTTACGCATGTGAATTCCTTTCATCTTTGTAATCCTGGAAGATAAGCGTTTACTTATTCCCATTGTGCCCTCACTGACTCTGAGGCCTGGAGATATTAAGTAAGCTTTCCAAGGTCACAGATGTAGTGTGTGAGGGAGCTAGGATTTGAACCCAGGTAGACTGGACCCATTAGTCCATGTTCTTAAATACAGCTCAGTACAGCCTCTGATAGTAAAAGGAATTTCAGCAGATAAGAAATAATAATCCTGCCTGATAATACAATGTAACCAAAGGTACAAAGTCTTGAAGGTTCCAAGCCTGTTGAAGAACAAGGAGTGGGCGATTTGGATGGAGAATCTGAAATAGGAGAAATGTAGAGGGATTTGAGGCTGGAAAAGAAAGAATCCATTGTGAGATTTACTGTGTCACCTAATTTTATTATTTAGGTCGGCAATGGGGAGTCATTGAAAGTGTTTAAAAATGAGAATACAATGCCACTATTGAGAAGGGTTTTACATAATGCATACTGCTACATTCTGACCCCCGTGCTAGGTGCTTTATGTATATTATTTCTAATCCTCAAATAACAGTAAAATTATTAACACAGCTTTAACGATGAGCAAACTAAGGCACACTGCTGATATAAAGCAAGACGGGGATTTAAATTCACATAATTCAGACTACTGCACTATTTCCTTTAATTCCTGTGAAACTGGACTTTTAGCAGTATTCGGGAGGTAATGAGAAAGCTGAGATTACAGGCAAGGAGACCAACAGTGAACCTAGTAGTCTTTATTATTTTATGGGCTTTTAAAACTTGTTAAATACCAACCTGTGTATTTACCATATTTCTTTGATTAAATTGTGATTTCATTTTGAAGCCATAGAAATGATTAGTTCAATTACTAGGAGGTTTAGGTCCTGTGAATCTGGTAAGCTTGTTCACTCATTTACCGTCTTTTCCAACACTCACTGTTACTGTGTTTACTGTTTGCCAGTCTGTGCACTCGGGGGTACAGAGGGTACCATGATAGACACAGTCTTTCTCATTGTGGAATATAAAATCAAGCAAGGAAGACAGATAAAGGTAACAATAACAATGAAAACAGGATAATAAAGATAAATAGAAGGTGCTTTGTATGGTTCCTCATAGCACAGACTTCTAACCTGGCTGAAGATTCTGTTAAAAGGGGCCAAGGGGAGGAGGTTAGTAAGGAAGGAGCAAAAAATGTTTCCTGGAGAATGAGGAGTTACCAAAAGCATTAGTAAGGAAGATCATGCATGTATCAAGCATCTTCTAATTGGAGAAAATAAGTCTACTCAAAGTTACAACATCTGATTGGATTTCAGACTTTTCCTGCACCCACTGATGAGGACTTGGAACAATTTCCCTGTTGTTGGAATTTCTAAGTTGGGTGTCAGGTGCTCAGGATGTCAAAGGTGTCTCATGGGACAACAGCAGTGATTTGCACAGGGTAGTCATAGACAGTGCCAGGCTCAGACCTGCAATTTTAAAGCAAAGTTAAAGACAGTGCCCTAGGTTTCCCTGTGTTCCCTCCTGCTCTTTTCATGGGAAGAGGTTCCTAATCAAAGTGTCTGCACCAAATGCTGGCATCAATTGGTATAAATGATTCAAAAAAAACAATTGGATAATTTTTACTTCACTTACCAGAGATGAATGTGCGATTGTATAAGGTCAAGACATGGGAGATCTTAGATTCATAGAGACTGGTAGCCCTTAGTTTGGGAATGTTGTGCTTTCAACTAATGACAGAGCCGGCTGCTAGATGTGTTCACGAGTCTACCCAACCCAACAGGCTACCCACCAATCAGAATTCCAGAACCTCTTTGATTTACCTTCATTTTTTCAGGAAATGACATGATACAAATAAAATCTGTGCAAATGGAAAAGAATAATATGGAATCAACAACAATAGCCTTCTGCAACAAAAAAAGGCTAGACAATGACATGGCACAACAATGGGTCCTGTTGTTATAAATACAATTATGATCCCACAATGTAACATTTGTACAGAAGGGGATAACACCTTTTCTTGGAAAAATGACTTCCTTTTCCTCAAAGTCCTTGATTTATGCCATCTGATTTGTGCTGGGATGAAATTTAATTGGTGGTAACTGTCACCAACACATAAATGCCTAGGTTTCATCTTGAATTTCACAACTGGATGAAGTTCATGGACAAATACATATTCATTCTGCCTTAAGAAAACCTTTTCTAGTTTCTAAGCCTTTTGTTTTCTTTCTCCCTTAAGATGTGGTGAGACGTCTTTTACTGGTCTCATCAGCTGACCTCTAATTATGCATAGCTCTGATTTTTTTTACTTGCTTCAGAAACTATTTAGATAATAGTATGGCTTGGGTGGCACTTTTATTTGAAAACTTTTTAAGTGAACTCTAGGGGAAAAACACTTACGTTGTAAACTGGGCCCATGACCAATGGCATAGTAATAACAGTAATAATGACTTTAAATTTTTTTTTATAGAATAAGTAATTTTATTTTATGGTGACAGTCACTGAGCATCTATTATGTGCCAGGTACTGTGCTAAGAGATATATAAACATCATCCTATTTATTTTACACAACTTTATGTACTAGGAGCCATTTATCTCCACCTAATAGACCAAGGAAATGAACATTAAGTCAGTTAATTAGGCTGTTAAAGGCCACCACTAACCAGAATGTGTGTGTGTGTGTTTATGTGTGTGTGTGTTTATGTGTGTGTGCGTGTGTGTGTGTGTGTGTCATCTTCAAATAACATTTTGTTTGTGTATGTTTGTGTGTGTGTGTTCCAGTTGCTTTGGTTATATAACAAGTTATCCTAAATATTAGTGCTTGAAACAATGATAAAATTTATACTTTACTTACAAATCTGCAGTTTGGGGAAGACTTAGTGAGAATAGCTTGTTTCTGTTTTACTTGGCATCCCTTGGGGTGGCTGGAAGGGAGGAAGCTGGAATCATCTGAAGGCTTATTCACTCACATTTCTGGTAGTTATCTGTAGACTGTGTTTAATTGGGGCTGTTAGTAGAAACAAGTAAACACCATGGCTTTTCCATGTGGCCTGGGGTTTCTTTCTCACAACATGATTGCTAAATTCCAAGGGCAAGCAGAGAAAAGAGACACAGACAGAGAGACCATTGATTGACTCTCAATAAACTAGGTATTGATGGAAAGTATCTCAAAATAATAAGACCTATTTATGACAAACCCACAGGCAATGTCATACTGAATGGGCCAAAGCTGGAAGCATTCCCTTTGAAAACTGGCACAAGACAAGGATGCCCTCTCTCACCACTCCTATTCAACATAGTATTGGAAGTTCTGGCCAGGGCAATCAGGCCAGAGAAAGAAATAAAGCGTATTCGAATAGGCAGAGAGGAAGTCAAATTGTCTCTGTTTGCAGATGACATGATTGAATATTTAGAAAACCCCATCATATCAGCCCAAAATCTCCTTAAGCTGATAAGCAACTTCAGCAAAGTGTCAGGATAAAAAATCAACGTGCAAAACTCACAAGCATTCCAATACCCCAATAACAGACAAACAGAGAGCCAAATCATGAGTGAACTCCCATTCACACTTGCTACAAAGATAATAAATATCTAGGAATCCAACTTACAACAGATGTGAAGAACCTCTTCAAGGAGAACTACAAACCACTGCTCAAGGAAATCAGAGAGGACACAAACAAATGGAAAAACATTCCATGCTCATGGATAGAAAGAATAAATATTGTGAAAATGGACATACTGCCCAAAGTAATTTATAGATTCAATGCTATCTCCATTAAGCTACCATTAAATTTCTTTACAGAATTAGAAAAAAACTATTTTAAATTTCATATGGAACCAAAAAAGAGCCTGTATAGCCAAGACGATCCTAATCAAAAAGAACAAAGCTGGAGGCATCATGCTACCTGACTTCAAACTATACTATAAGGCTACAGTAACCAAAACAGCATGGTACTGGTACGAAAACAGATATATAGACTAATGGAACAGAACAGAGGACTCAGAAATAACACCACACATCTAGAACCATCTGACCTTTGACAAACCTGCCAAAAACAATGGGGAAAGGATTCCCTATTTAATAAATGGTGCTGGGAAAACTGGCTAGCCAGATGTAGAAAACTGAAACTGGACCCCTTCCTTACACCTTACACAAAAATTAACTCAAGATGGATTAAAGACTTAAATGTATGACCTAAAACCATAAAAACTCTAGGAGAAAACCTAGGCAATACCATTCAGGACATAGGCATGGGCAAAGACTTCATGACAAAAACACCAAAAGCAATGGCAACAAAAGTCAAAATTGGCAAATGGAATTTAATTGAACTAAAGAGCTTCTGCACAGCCAAAGGAACTATCATCAGAGTGAACAGGCAACCTACAGAATAGGAGAAAATTTTTGCAATCTATCCATCTGATAAAGGGCTAATATCTAGAATCTACAAGGAACTTAAACAAATTTACAAGGAAAAAAACAAACAACCCCATCAAAAAGTAGGTGAAGGATATGAACAGACACTTCTCAAAAGAAGACATTTATGTGGCCAACAAACATGAAAAAAAACCCATCATCACTGGTCATTAGAGAAATGCAAATCAAAACCACAATGAGATACTATCTCATGCCAATTAGAATGGCGATCATTAAAAAGTCAGGAAACAACAGATGCTGGAGAGGATGTGGAGAAATAGGAATGCTTTTACACTGTTAGTGGGAGTGTAAATTAGTTAAACCATTGTGGAAGACAGTGTGGCGATTCCTCAAGGATCTAGAACCTGAAATATCACTTGACCCAGCAATCCCACTACTAGGTATATACCCAAAGGATTAAAAATCATTGTACTACAAAGACACATGCACACATATGTTTATGGCAGCACTATTCACAATAGCAAAGACTTGGAATGAACCCAAATACCCATCAATGACAGACTGCATAAAGAAAATGTGGCACATATACACCATGGAATACTATGCAGCCATAAAAAAAGGATGAGATCATGTCCTTTGCAGGGACATGGATGAAGCTGGAAACCATCATTCTCAGTAAATTAACAAAGGAACAGAAAACCAAACACCACATGTTCTCACTCATAAGTGAGAGCTGAACAATGAAAATACATGGACACAGTGAGGAGAACATCACACACTAGGGCCTGTCAGGGAGTTGGGGGGCTAGGGGAGGGATAGCATTAGCAGAAATACCTAATGTAGAAATACCTAATGTACCTTCTGCACATGTATCTCAAAACTTAAAAGTATAATGTAAAAAAATTCAGTCTTCCTCAATGTACAACTCATATGTGAGTATATTTGAATACATATGAATAGGAACATCCTGCACTACACTCATACACAACTCAAGTATATGAATATATATGTAAATATGCAGACACACACATCTATATACTTATATCTACATAGATGACTTCGTGGCATCATGAAAATCCTCAATCCATCTGTGATGGAGAATTTAAACTCTAATAATAGAGGTCATTTAGCAGAGATCATTCAGAATCTAACTACCATTAACTGTCATGCCTAAGGAACACTTTCTTTCACATTCTGTTTCTTCTGGTCAACAGGATCTCAGCTTTCCTATTTCGGAAGATGGTTGTTTCTGTATATGTTTCACCTGAATTATATATACAACGTGTCAGCTAGTTCAGGAAATAGGATCAAGGAGACACAGTCTGAAAGAGGAGAACGGACAAGGGCTCAGATGGTGGCATTAGATCTGGTTTGGAATCTTGCCTCCACCTCTTAACTAAACAACCTCGGGGAATTTATTCAACCTACAGATGAGTTTTAGTTTGTTTGTTTGTTTTCCCAGGCTGGAGTGCAGTAGCCCAATCTCGGCTCACTGCAAGCTCTGCCTCCCGGGTTCACGCCATTCTCCTGCCTCAGCCTCCCGAGTAGCTGGAACTATAGGCACCGCTGCCACGGCCGGCTAATTTTTTGTATTTTTAGTAGAGACAGGGTTTCACCGTGTTCGCCAGGATGGTCTTGATCTGCTAACCTCGTGATCCACTCACCTCGGCCTCCCAAAGTGCTGGGATTACAACAGGCATGAGCCACTGCGCCCGGCCGAGTTTTCATTTTCTTATCCACAAAATGAGGATATTGTTGCATTCCTCACAAGACTGTTATGAAGGGACATGAAATAGCATCGGTAAAGTATTTGGTGCAATGCCTAGCCCATAGATGTTATGTAGAAAATTGTATCAAAGTTTAAATAAAGAAGGAAATGTCATTTTTTTTTTTATAGCCTATAAGATATTTTCATGATTTAGCTCCTATTAACCTCCTTGGCTTCATCCTACCCCACACTCCACTAAGTTAATTTACAATCATTATGCTCTAAACTTTATGACCTTCTTTCTATTAAAAAAAAAAAAAAAAGCTGTCCTGGCCTCAAAGCTATTGTGAATTTTCTTCTCTTTTTCTGGAAGATTTTTTTCTCAAAACACTGCATTGTTAATTCTTTTCCATCATTCATATAGTTTAATCTTATTGAGGAGGACTCAACTTCTTACCCGAAGGACTTCTTTTTTTTTTTTTTTTTTTTTTGAGACGGAGGCTCGCTCTGTCACCCAGGCTGGAGTGCAATGGCGGGATCTCAGCTCACTGCAAGCTCCGCCTCCCGGGTTTACGCCATTCTCCTGCCTCAGCCTCCTGAGTAGCTGGGACTACAGGCGCCGGCCACCTCGCCCGGCTAGTTTCTTGTATTTTTTAGTAGAGACGGGGTTTCACCGTGTTAGCCAGGATGGTCTTGATCTCCTGACCTCGTGATCCGCCCGTCTCGGCCTCCCAAAGTGCTGGGATTACAGGCTTGAGCCACCGTGCCCGGCCGAACCCGAAGGACTTCTGTTCCTCCAAATAATTATTTATCATGTCATTTTGATTATAATCTTTCTGACAATTCTTTGTACTCAAACGTATCTTTATTATGGATTTGATTTACTTTGTAATTATGTGGGTCTCCCACAAGATTGTGAGCTGTGTAGAAGCAGATAAAAGCTGTGACCTTCTCTGCCTTGTTCGAGGGCCCCAGAGAGTGCCAGGCCAATAGTAGGTGCTCAGTATATATTGGATAGATGGATGGGTAGATGGATGAATAAACACATATGAATGTGTGTTTATGTGTGTTTAATGAGGGTAAAGTGAGGAATTATTTAAAAAGGAAACAGCACATAAATTAGCATTTCTATGGGAGAGATGAGACTATGACATTTACCTACTGTTCTTTATTGAAGGGATGCAACTGAAAGAGACCTAGGTGATTTCTCTTTATTCACCGTAGGGCTCACACTGGAGATGAATTTACCTCATGCTGCAGGGAAATAATAAGCTACTTTTATCTTTTCCTTGATGCCCTTCATTCTTTCCCTTGGGCCTTATGAATGCATGACCTAGGGATTATTTCTGTTTCTTTCACTTCTGTTCTCCTGGGTTTAACTCAGAGTATCTAACTGGATGCCTCTCTATGAAAAAAATTTGCCTCCCTTTTCCAGGAAATGTTTCAAAATCTCAAAAAACGAATGCATTGCACATGCAAATCAATACTCCAAAAACAAAACAATTCTAAAACTCATTCAAGCTTGCATAAAAATAAACATTAAATTCTTTGGACTATTTTTTACTTTTCTGGCCTTTATACTAGAGCTATTTGGCAAATGAAAATTCATCAGTGTATAAATGAATTTATGTGTTTGTGTAAGAAGTTCTAATTAGCACATACAGTGAAGTGCGGAGAGTTTTCTATGTAACATTCTCTGGCTGAGGTTTAAAACCAAGGTCTCTCCTCTGAAATAAGTGGACAGCTGCTACGTGCTTAAAAAAATAAAATAAAAGGAAAGAAAATAAGTTGTTAACTTGGGACTGTGGAGTGGAACTTGACTGTATCTCCGGAACAGATGTTTCAGGTCTGGGACATTTTGCATGGAATCATTAGAGACTTCATATCCAAAGACTCCTAGGGAGCTGTCTGACTGTTCTGTTTAATTAATAGATCTCTTTGCAACTCTAGAAGCAGCAGAGCCAAGAGACTATTACTGGTGTGCAGTGCCAATCACTTTTCCACCTTGAAAACTCTTATGGTCACCCCAGGTGGCCCTGGACTGGTCACCAGGCCTCCCTAGGCCTCAGTTTCCCCATCTTAATTGGAGAGAATATGAATATTTCCATGTTTCACAGAGATATGTCAGAGTACCTAATGAATTGTACAAAGTTGTTTGCTTTCTGACAACCCTATTTTTAAAGTCCCAATTATTCTCTTTTTCTTTACAATCACCATGAATTCAGGCTATAATAATTCTGGGATTAAAGCCACATAATATAATATTCTCACAATAGTTTAATGGAACTAAATAGTTTGCTTTTCATCATTCATGTTCAATCACTCAACACTAAATTTAGTACTAAGCAATTTTGTAACAATTTCAAGAGAAAAAGGGTTGAGAGAGAACATTGCTGTTCTGTGCCCATAAGCTTCTCTTTCTTTTCTTCGTCAGCCTGGACATTTGGAGAACTGAGGGAGGAACATGGCATACTCAGTAGGGTGCTTTGTACAGCACCTAGAAAAGTGCCTTTCTTCTTATTCAGCTGATTTACAAAGTGATCAATGATAAGTAACATCCCTAAGCCCCATGCCTAACCTAGCTTCTCAAAGATCAACCTAGCAGCCATTAAGGATATTGTTTTCATATTGACAAGAAAATCAGAATGTTTTACTGAGTGGTGGTTGCATGTTTTCTTCCTGGTGGAATATGATTTCCTAGTGTCCTTGAAAGCACCACACTTCCCTCTCCCTACCCTCTTCATACTGGAAAATATTTCCACTCTCTTTGCATCCTCAAACAAAGAGACTTCCTATTCACTTAGTTTGGTTCCCTTGTGACTTGAAATCATTTTACCTATAGAAGACAGATGACTTCAGCCCTCCCATCTTGAGCTTGAATTGCAATACAAACCAAATTAGATAAAATAAATCAATAATATCTTTGCAGGCCAAATTCACTTAAGTAACATTTACAGCACAATTGCCCACTTTGCCTATATACTTTAATCCATTAACACTCTACATCTGTCATCTGAATAAATATGTTACCCCAGCTGAATACAAACAAACTAGTAGTCCATCATTATTTTGTGTTGAGTGAAAGGTTAGTAAATTTTCATTTCTTTTTGTTTTAAAAAGTGATTTTGAAGTAAAGAAAAAGCTGGTATATGACAAAGCTTGATTTGTTTGACTAGCTTTTGCAATGCACTCATAGCTCATTGATGGCTAAGAAGCTTATATTGCTGTAATTACATGGACCACTGCATTCATATCTCTTATGTTGTGAACCCCCATATATATAGTCCAATACATTTGTATCTGGATTCTAACTTGGAAAGCAGACCTTAGATAAGGAATAGTAGACACACATGCTGAACTGTGGCACAAAAAATTTCATAGTGGGTTCTGTGCTCATAAAATTAACAGGACACTTAAATATTACTGTGGCTAGCATAGGCATAACTCAAACATCTTGGTCAGTCCAATTTGCTAAAGTTTCATGTAAACTGCAACTGAATTAGTCTCTCCAGTTCCAGAATTACCAATAGACTATAATATATTATACTGAACAAAGCTCTGTAGATAAGACTTTTATGTAATCATTGGTTTGAACTTGGGAGAAGGGCTCTCAAACAACTTCTTTCTACCAATATCAGAGCCCTAGTTGTGTCAAAACCTTGGTTACAACTAGAAAGAGGTGACATTGGAAACCTAGTCCCAGAGGTTTAGGAAATAGAATGAAAAGTAGTCAAGCATCTGCCTATACAGATGTCTGTAAGACCATTGCTGCAAAAGCAGTGACAAGACAGCAACATATTCCCACTGGATGTATATTTCAGGGTTTGGGGCTACCTAATATTTTGGCTTTTTGTTTCTTATACAATACCATCAAAGACTCTCATGGATATGTTGTATAATAATGTAGCACAGGGACTAAGGTAGAAGTTTCAGTGTTAGGAAGCCTAGATTCAAATATTGGCACTGCTACTTTCTACTTTCTCTCTGATGGGAGAGTCACTAACTTTTGTAAAATAGGAATAAAAACAAAACCTAATTTGTAAAGGCTTATGATGAAACTAAACTAAGTGACAGAGAAAGGAATCAAGGCACAAGGAGAAAGGGAGAGAATGAATGAACATTTAACCGAAGGCATGACTGCCGCCTGCCATTGCCCTTAATTCGGGCAGGCGTGGAGTGGGAGTGAGATGAAGGTCTTGAATTTCTTGTTTCCACAGGCAGTTCTAATATATAGGGTGCTTAGATTTTTGGCCCCACTCAACATGCTAAGTGTAATTCTAATATCCAAGGATATACAGTTTTGCTCTCATGATGGGAATATGATCCAAGTATTTCATCTAGTGCACAATCAAAATCAGATAAACTTTTCCATTCTTATAAGAAAAACTGACTGTGTTGTACATGCAACAATAATAAGTTGGTACCAAGCACAGCACAGCTTCCTAAGAGTTATTCAGTGGTTAATTTTTGAGCACACCTAATTCTGCTCATATGTGATGACTTTAAAACCTGGCCCAGAATAATAAAGAACCCTGCCTTCTGGGCCAGAGTGTACCACCGAGGTTCATGGATCAGACCACATAATCTGGCAAATATTGAGGACTGAAGCACTCAGCAACTACCAAATGGGTAGAGTAAAGCCTTTGGAAATGACTCTTTCATTTAGCTCAGATCTAAAGTTCTCTCATACTTGAGACTGAGTCCTTAATTCAGTAAAGCAAGCTCATGTATCAGAGATAATTCATAGGATTTATCCAGCAAATTGTGTGGATAAACAGGGGAAAAATTAGTGACAAAAAGAGAGAAAAAGCATTTGTGCTACAGTCTAAATCACATGGAAAAACAATTTACAAAATGGGTATTTTAATAGACAAAGCAGAATGTTTTTACTAGTTAAAAAATGCTGCAAAATATTGGCAACAATAGTTTGCATCCAAATAGTCAAACCTAATTGTTTGTGAATGCAACATAATTGAGTCCTCATTGTAAGAGCTTTAAGAAAACCAAATAATATAACATGGGCTTTTATGACATTAAAAACAAATAATTTGTGCAGAGTTATTATGTTTGAAGAAACATATACCCTCAACTCATTTGATTTCATTAGCAATAGACAAATTGGTGAATGTTTTGTTTTATTTTGTTTCTGCTTTGAACTTCACAAAAGATAAACCTCATTTCTCTGGAACAATTTCTACTCTATTTCCTTAGAATTAAGCTTTCGAAGTACATGCTAAAATAAAGCCACATTTAAAGTAAAAATGACACTCATAATTACTAGTAGCTGTTAACTGTGTTAATCAACTCTCAGTGGCATTTACAGTACTTGTGCAACCTCTAAAATTGGAAGCAATACCCAAAAACAACTGAAAAATAAGACTCATCAACATAAGTGCAAACTTATACTATTAAGGAAGAATTCTGCTCAGTTAGGAAACCAAAAATGGGATTCATAATAACCTACACTACAGCAAACAGAAATAGACCACAAAGAAAAATAAAATAAATAAGTGTACGTGACTTTAAAGAACTTTAAAATGATTCCCAGCTTCTGCCATTTTTGAGCCCTGTTGCACATATAACATTGAAGTGAGAAGGAATTAAGCAGAGAAGCAAGTTATGGATCACACACTCTGGTGTAATCAAACTCCAACAGTTACAGCAAGAACAAAATGTCAGCTCTAACTAACTACCTTATTGAATTCCCCAAATCTATGACCCACAAGATAGCCATATTAATGTGGTCATGCTCAGAGCCTGAGGGAAATCACTCAGGGAATAAAGGATATCCAATAGAGACAAAATTAAATGTGAGGCATGCTAGCTTTTCAAATCTACACAAAACCATTTGACCATGATCACCAGCTTGTCCCAGTTTGCCTGGAACTTACCTGATTGTAGCCCTGAAAGTCCTGTATCCCAGAACATTCACAGCCCCCAACAAACTAGAAGAGTTTGTCACCCTATCATTTAATCTGAGCTTCTCATCACTGCTGACTTACCTGAATATATCTTTGACTAAACTATATATGGAGCAGTGGTTCTCAGACTTTACTGTGCATATGGATCACCTAAAAAGCTTGTTGAACACAGTGTCCTGGGCCCCATCCCACTTCCAGAAATTGAAGTGGAGCCAATGAATTTGCATTTCTAACAAGCTTCAGGTAAGACAAATGCTGCTGGTTTAAGCACCACATTGTAACACTGCTGTAAACTTCAGATGCCTTTTCCATTTCTCAATTTTCCTTCCTACCTTCTAAGTTTAGTTTTCAAGAGTACCAATGCACGAACAGATTGTGTCTTAGAAGTAGAAATAGTTCATCCTGGAATGAAGGATGACAATATAACTAATGGAAAACTTATCCAATAAACTGGTTATTTATACAATATTAAAATGTGAATATTCTATATATATGGATTTTGTCAGTTAATTAAATTGTAAAGCCTTTCTAAACTGCTAATTCATTTTAGGGAATTAATAGAAATAATAAGAAACAGAGATAACCCTTGGCCATAGCCAATGTGTTTACTGTAGTTGTAAAACTAGAATAACCCCAAATGATCTGAAGAAGCCCAGCAAGATTTTTATAAAGATAAACACATGTAAACTATATTAGAAGTTCTCTAATTCTCTGACACCAACTGGGTTTCCAACAATTCAGTTCTGACACTAACTTCCCAAAGTAGGGCACATCCCAAGGATTAAGAGCTCAGTCCTACAAGACTGCCTCCACATCACACACAAGTCTCACTGGCTATAAATTAGGAGGTCCCCACAACCTCCTCCTCAGGTTCTATAATTGCTAGAACGATTCACAGAAATCAGGAAAAGACTTTCCTTATTGCTGATATATTTTTTTGAAAGAATACCACTCAGGGACAGCTAAGAAGAAGCACTGCACAGGATGAGGTATGGGATCGCCAGGAAGATCACGTCCTCTCCAGATGCGCTCTTCTCACAGCATCTCAATCTGTTTACCAACTCAAACCCCTTCATTTAGAGGGTTTCATCAAGGTTTCATCCCATAGACCTGACTGATTACATTATTCATCATTTGTGCTTAAACTCTCTCTCCCCCACTTCCTCCTGAAATGGGGGACTGGGCAGGAGTTCTAACCTTCTAATTACTTGGTTGGTTTTCCAGAACCTGGGGACAAAAAAATATATATTTATTTTTGTATTTTACCACAGCAGGAATTTACTTTTATTTATCTCCCTCAGGAAGTAAGATACAAGTTGGAAGAAAAATGTGTATTTTGTAAGAGATTAAGTTTCAAAGTCACAGCTCTGTCTCCAACACCTATAAATATAGATTGAACCAAGGATCATGAATGTCCACAAGAATACCACAAGGTTATTGTGCTTCATTTACTCTAGTTACTGTTGTAGGGAAGTCAGTGGAGATGTTTCACAGATAATTTTCAATAGCAGAAGCTGAATCGGAAGGAAATTCTCTGGGTTATTAGAATATTATACTTCCTAAGCATTTCAATATACTGAATGTTGAATGTACTATTTGTTTAAAGATAATCTTGGCCTGGGGCAGTGGTGAACACCCATAGTCCTAGCATTTTGGGAGGCTAAGGCAGGAGGATTACTTGATTCCAGGAGTTCAAGACCAGCCTAAGTAACAAACAAATTTAAAATTAGATGGGCAGAGGGGCGGAGCAAGATGGCCAAATAGGAACAGCTCCAGTCTCCATCTCCCAGCGCGAGCGACACAGAAGACCGGTGATTTCTGCATTTTCAACTGAGGTACTGGGGTCATCTCACTCGGGAGTGCCGGACAATCCGTGCGGGTCAGCTGCTGCAGCCTGACCAGCAAGAGCTGAAGCAGGGTGAGGCATCGCCTCACCTGGGAAGCGCGAGGAGGAAGGGAGTCCCTTTTCCTAGCCAGGGGAACTGAGACACACAACACCTGGAAAATCGGGTAACTCCCACCCCAATACTGCGCTGTAACACCGGCACACCAGAGATTGTATCCCACACCTGGCCAGGAGGGTCCCACGCCCATGGAGCCTCCCTCCTTGCTAACACAGCAGTCTGCCGTAATCTAACCGCAAGGCAGCAGCAAGGCTGGGGGAGGGGCGCCCGCCATCGCTGAGGCTTAAGTAGGTAAATAAAGCCGCTGGGAAGCTCGAACTGGGTGGAGCTCACAGCAGCTCAAGGAAACCTGCCTGTCTCTGTAGACTCCGCCTCTGGGGACAGGGCTCAGCTAAAGGAGCAGAAGCCTGTGCAGACGGCAACAACTCTATCTGACAGCTTTGAAGAGAGCAGTGGATCTCCCAACACGGAGGTTGACATCTGAGAAGGGGCAGTCTGCCTGCTCAAGTGGGTCCCTGACCCCTGAGTAGCCTAACTGGGAGACATCCCCCACTAGGGGCAGTCTGACACCCCACACCTCACAGGGTGGAGTACACCCCTGAGAGGAAGCTTCCAAAGCAAGAATCAGACAGGTGCACTCGCTGTTCAGCAATATTCTATCTTCTGCAACCTCTGCTGCTGATACCCAGGCAAACAGGGTCTGGAGTGGACCTCAAGCAATCTCCAACAGACCTATAGCTGAGGGTCCTGAC
>NW_022325474.1:13048-21313 GCF_002776525.5 Piliocolobus tephrosceles | reverse complement strand
TTCTCTTCCAGACTGACATTTGTATGTACCTTTTTTTTTTTTTTTTTATAAAGGATCTATTAATTTGTTATTCTAAATCCAGAGTATTTACAGGGGCATTTATTGTTAGTAACATCACACTAGTGGAATAAGAACTGAGTCAGTCCAGGAGAACTAATTTATGGAACTGAAGCTTTCTGCAGCACTGGAGACTGTAGATTTTTTTATTTCACTTAATTTTTAAGGTTCTTCTTCTATCTTAGTGAGTGCTCCTCTAGCTGTTCCTTCTCTTCCCTGATAGGACAATGTTCTCAGAATCCTCTCCCAGTCTCTCCTCTTCTCAGTCTGCAATCACTCCTCACTCACAGGGATAACTGGTGATTCTCTTTTCCTGACTTCTGTTATGAACTGAAGATACTTTTTTGTTTCAATTGATACATGATAGTTGTACATTGCTTTACTTAGAAATCTCAGTGGTTCTCAAATTCAATGAATCCCTGATTAAATTAACTGTCTATCTTCTCCATGACTCTGTTTCATCCCTCACTCCTTATCGCGAAGCCTTGTAATCTGTATCCCCTAACGTGTAAATCTGTCTCCTGCCAATACCCCATTCTATTGAACTAGCCCGGGTCTCATCATCTCTTGCTTGGACATGTGCATCAGTTTGATAACTGATTTCTGACCTTTATTCTCAATATTTTCTTGACTCTCTCAGTCATATACGTCTACAGTTGTCTAAAGTGAAACGTGTTAGTCCTTATTTTTGACTCTCTATAGCTCATTATAGGATTGACTTCTTTCTCTTCCTATTACTCCTTCCTTGGTTCAAGTAATAATACTTTCTTTCAGTTTTCTTCTTACCTCCCTCCCTGCTCCTGCCAGGACTTTTAATATGTTCGTATGGTTGCCAATTTCATAAATGCTGAAATTGAAATTGATGAATTCAAGCTCCATCTTCATTTCTTATTTCCTTTCATTCTATTTCCTCTATCTTGGGCAATCTCCAATACTCCAAAGGCTTCTGTGACCACCTCTTTTTAGCAAATCCCAAATCTATATTTTCTGTCTATATTGAATATCAACTCCCTCATAAGTATCTGTTAAAGTATTCTGTGGGAACATTCCTTTCATCTTAACACATTCACAACTGAATTCATCATTTTCTTCCAAAGCAGAGCTCTTTCTTCTGAATTCATCACCGAATGAAAACATAGTCAGCCACTGGGCTTGCCAAACCAGAAATCTTGGCATTATCCTTAACTCCTTGTTCTTTACTTCTCACATTACCAAGTTCAGTTCCTTCTACTTCCTAAATATCTCTCCAAGCTATGCTCACTACCACTGTCATAAGTAAGATACTCATCCTTTACCAGGATGATTGCAGCAGGCTTCTACGAAGTAGAACTGATTTCTTTATCTCTTGTTTTACCCCTCAAGCACTTCTCTCCATATATAGCTAGAGTGATCTTTCTAAGATGCCAGTAGAATTATGCTGCTACTCTGCACAGACCCTTTTTAGATACCCATTACCTTCAAAATAAAGTCTAAACTCCAAAACATGTTTTAATGAGCCCTTCACATAATGATTCTCTCTTTCTTTCTCTCTCTGCAGCCAAGTATCTTACTATTTCCCACTTTGCACTGTAAGTCCTAGTCATACTGAACACCTTCTTGTGTTCTGCATTCCACATGTGTTCTCTCTGCTTTGGTACAATAGGTTTCTATAAGCCACTTTCTCTGCCTAGTGCACTCTTACACCCACAATTCCTGAGCATTTTACTATGTTGATCTTCTAAGGCTTAGTTTAGAAAATACTTCTTCTGGAGCTCTTCCTCTGACCTTGCCAAGACTTGGTTAGATGCTCTTTTTCTGTTCTCACAAAGCACCTTCGACTTCCCTCTGCAACAGCCCTTAATGTATCCAGGTGTGATCACATACTTACCTGCCTGCCCCTTCACGTGACTATGATTGCCTTGCAGGCTGGGCTCTGCTTTTCTTCTGGCAAAGCAGCTGCACAAAATGGGTGCTCAATAGGTGGTTGTGGAAAACACAAGGGGAGGCAGGTTGGAAATATGATTA
This sequence comes from Piliocolobus tephrosceles, assembly GCF_002776525.5. Taxonomy (NCBI): domain Eukaryota; kingdom Metazoa; phylum Chordata; class Mammalia; order Primates; family Cercopithecidae; genus Piliocolobus; species Piliocolobus tephrosceles. Next base: position 19,252 of record NW_022325474.1, on the reverse strand, counting down.
AGATTTCTAATCATGACCAGGCGCGGTGGCTCAAGCCTGTAATCCCAGCACTTTGGGAGGCTGAGGTGGGTGGATCACCTGAGGTCAAGAGTTCGAGACCAGCCTGGCCAACATGGTGAAACCTCATCTCTACTAAAAATACAAAAATTAGCCAGATGTGGTGGCACGTGCCTGTAATCCCAGCTACTCTGGAGGCTGAGGCAGGAGAATCGCTTGAACCTGGGAGGCGGAGGTTGCAGTGAGCCAAGATCATGCCATTGCACTCCAGCCTGGGCAACAAGAGTGAAACTCCATCTCAAAAAAATAAAAATAATAAAAAAATAAAGATTTCTAATTATTTGAAGCTTTACAATTTCTCCCCATTATCTTTGAGAGAGGAGTCAAAGTCCTTAGCTCTTAGTTGGCTATTGTCAATCTCAGCTCCTGTCCCACTGTCATGGGTTTCTCATTCTACCACATAAAGCAAATATTGAAGTTTTCATTCATGCTGTGCCCTTTCTTGCACCTTGAATCTTATCTTTCTTTTAGTTTTACTTGCCTTTTATGTATGATTCCAGACTCACCTTAAATGCCGTTTCCCCTGCCTTTGCAGGACGGAGTTGTGTCTGTTTCATAATATTTCCCTAGTGCTCAGCATAGCCTCCTATTAAAACCATTATTTCATTTTTTTAATAATTGGCTTACATGTCTGTATACCACTATGCCATGAATTTCTAGGGCAAAGTACAGAACATAGCACACTGGAGATGGTGAGTGTTTAATAAATGCTCATTGGATCACTGAATGAGGAGGGTGATATTTTGCTGAGGAGAAGAGTCATTCAATCTAGGTCTAATCTCAAACCACAGATCTTATCTTTAAAATATAAAATAAAAAAGATATCTTGGAAGATGACTGTAAAAATGATGGAACACATTTTCTAGAAAAATGAAACTTTCTGAAACTAAAGACTGCTTAATATTTGTGTAAGATTGCTGGCCTTTTAACCTGATCTCTTGGGTTACCATTTCTTAAACATTCATGTGTAAGATACTGTGCTAGTAGTTTTAAACAATTCATGTCATTTAATTCTCAAAACTGTAAGATATAGACTCAAGCATTATGCTTTATTAAGAATAAGAAAAATTAGACCTAACATGATTAAATACCTTGGTTAAACTCCATCTGCTATTAGTAGCAGAAGTAGGACCCAAATCCAGATATGATTATCCCTATAATGTCAAAAAAATCTTGGCTCAAAAAAGGGTCTTTTTTCTTTCTTTCTTTCTTTCTTTTTTAACCGAAGGAGCAGAAAAAATTTCTGGCAGATGGTTTAAAATATGATGCCCTGTTATCTAGCCCCAACTATTATGAATTATTACCTGTTTTTTTTTTTTTTTTTTGAGGTGGAGTCTCACTCTGTCACCCAGGTTGGAATGCAGTGGTGCAATCTTGGCTCAGTTCAACCCTCGCCTCCCAGGTTCAAGCAGTTCTCATGCATCAGCCTCCCAAGTAGCTGGGATTACAGGTGCATGTCTGGCTAATTTTTGTATTTGTAGTAGAGGCAGGGTTTCAGGTTGGTCTCGAACTTCTGACCTCAAGTGATCCGCCCACCTCGGCCTCCCAAAGTGCTGGGATTACAGGCGTGAGGCACTGCACCCGGCCTGTGAATGATTATCTTTAAAACAACCAGTAAAAAGAACTTTCTAAAGTTTGCACATGCTTCAAAGCCTGGTAAGCAGCAGTGATGATGATAAATACAAGTATAGACCAAGCAAATTCAAATACTTATCTCTTTTATAGTGCCTAGAATAGTATGCCATTTCCCCTAACATTTGTTGAATTAATGACTAAGTAAATAAATAAGAACAGACAGTAGAACAAATACTATAAAATATCTTCCCTAGAGAACCATATTTCAAATAGGAAAAAAAAAAATCAAAAATGGGTAATGGAAAACATTCAGACAATCTTTATCATATCAACAGGAGAGTGAACTAGATTCTGCCTATTGTCAATTTGGCAGTGTATGGATTATAGAGAAAGCTTCCACAGACCCAAATTGCCCACCACGTATACCCAGGAGGAGAAGAGGTTTAGATCCACTGATAAAGCAAGAATATATCAGAATTTAGAAATTTGAGGTAAATAGGAATGCAGCCCTTGTTCTATAATTACTTTCAGAACCTTGTGGGCTTTATTGGGCTACACAGCCGCAAAGTCCAAATCAGTTGCTTGGTGGATGAGTACCTCCTATAGCACACAACTGGGGAATTGGCAAATATTTTCATTTTTAGGTCATTGTCTGGCAATTGTGTTTTGCAAAAATCACCTGTCTAGTAACAGAGATAGCTCTATCACAGCTCCAAATGTTGTTGGTATGATAAAAGTAGTAGAACTTGGAATAGTAAAAAGCTTTGTATTATAGAAAGTAGATTAGAGGTTACTAGGGGTTGGGAGGAGAGGGAAATGGGGAGTATTATTTAATGGGTTTGGAGTTGCTGTTTGGCTGATGAAAAGTTTGGAATATAAGGAGAGAGTTATGGTTGTACAACATTGTGCTATAATAATGACATTGAATTGTATATTTTTAGATGGTTAACATGACAAACTTTTAAAATATGTATTTCACCACAATATAAAGAAACCTAATTACATAATATAACCCAAACCATTGAACTGTATAATTTAATGGAAAAACTGTAGGGATTGAACTATATTTCAATAAAGCCATTAAAAAATAGCTCTGTATTAATTTACTAGGGGTGCTATAGCAACTTACCACAAACTAGGTGGGTTAAAACAACGTAAATTAATTATTTTGAAGTTCTGGAGACTAGAAGTCTGAAATTAATATGTTGGCAGAGCTACACTCCCTCTGAGGTTCTAGGGAAGAATTCTTCATTGCCTTTTCGTAGCTTCTTGTATCTCCTGGCTTTCCTTGGCTTGTGGCTGCATCACTCCAATCTCTGCCTCCACCTTCATATTGTCTTCCTCTCTGTGTGCCTTATCTTCTGTCTTTGTAAAGACACTTTTTTTTTTTAAATTTAGAGCTTACTTGCTTAATTCAGGATAATCTTATCTTGAGATCCATAATTACATTTTCAAAGACTCTTTTTTTTTTTTTTCAAATAGTGTCACATTTGCAGGATTCAGGACACAGTCATATCTTTTGGGGGCCACTGTTCAACCCATTACAAGTGCCCACCCTCAGTGAGAATTTACTGTGTTGCAGGCACTAGTTGTTAAGCATTTCTACTTGGAGTATTTAGTTTTCAAAACAACCCTAAGTAATAGGTGCTGTTATTATCTATGCTCAACAGATATCATAGCTGAGACTCAGAGAAGTTAAGAAATTTGTTCATAGTCACATAATAGTTAAAATGAAATACAGTTGACGGAACTGCAGAGCCTTTCCTCCCAACTCAACCATAAATTTCTTTTACTGAGAGAGGTACATTGTGGGGGGCCTGATTTCTGTCTTGTTATTTTTTTTCCCATTTTAAAAATCTCTCTGTAAGGTTCTATAATTATTGTAGTAAATTAAAAGGCCCTCTTTCTCTCTTTTTTGCTAAGGTAAACCTGTTTGATATAAATTTCTAGTTTTGCACTAAGAGATAATAGTTTAGATTTGGATTTGTCTAACTTTGATCTTAACCTCTTCCTGAAAATCTCTCTCACAAAACGCTTAAATGTCATAAGATTTGAGATTTACAGACCATGCGCAAACAGCACTAATTACACAATTGGTGGTGCGTCTTTTGTTAGAAAACCCTGGACCAAATGTAAACCTCTCAGTTCTTACTTCAGCTTTTAATGACATAGTAACTCTGTCCTAAAAAAATGTTAAAATCCAAATATATCTAAGTGAACACTGGAAAAGAAATAAGTGGAGTTCAATACTTTTTTTTTCTAAATCACTTTCATTAAGACAGCTTTTGAAAGCCATTTCTGTTAAAACTTACTACAGTGGAGAAACATGATACAACAATTACTGTATATAGAATTAATCTTCCATCCTGAGGATAATAAAGGGCCTGGGACTATCACAATTTGGCTACTCCAAAGTGTCTTGTCACAAAAGATTAATGACAGCTATGCTTATCGACAGAGCACTTAGGACCTCGGTTACCACCATGCTAATATCCAAAGGAGTATTCCCTCATACTGTGGTTTTGTATTTCCTCTTGTAAGTTTCATTTCCTTGCTTTTTCAATTTTACTTTCTGACCGTCTGAGTTAATTTTCATCTCTTCCTTTGGTCTTTTTCAGTTTAAATCTCAATTTTATGATCTATCTCATATCACAATCCACTGGAGCATTGTATAGTAACCACTTTTTTTCCCCCTGGTTCATGGCCACAGAACTAGTGACAAAGTATCCTTGTTTTCTTACAGAATACAACATGTTTGCTAAACAATACTTTTCATTTACCTAGTTTTGAAATTCTTTCCTGGACATTGATATTTTTATCTTTAAACTTAGATGATCATTATTTATGAAGAAAATTAAACAGGAAACAAAATTATTTCACAGTAATGGTAAGTGATTAGTTTAATGGTGAAGGCATTAGGGATTTTGCTGTAGCAAAACTGGAATTTGAAACTTCTCCAGGTAATCCACATGTTAACGATGAGATAATTCTAGCTTCTTACACAGAAAGGCCACTGAAAACATGCCGTCTTTTCTCAAGTTTTACAGGGAACGCTATCTACAGAAAAAGTTCTCATTTCAGGCTTCCAAAGAGTGGTTGAAAATATCCGAATGAACAAGTTAGCTAACTAATAGTAACAATGCCGTTTTTATTGTTAGAATGTGCCAGACTTTCTATGTGTTTTATATATATTATTTCATTTTTATCCTTCAGGGTAAGTACTATCAATATTGTCTTTTTAATGGGTAAAACAAACAAGTGTAAAGTGCTAAGGAGGTAACTTGCCTTAAGTTATGCAGCTGCTAAGTAATGGAGCAGAGATCAGAGCCTTGTTCTGATTCTCAAGTTTAGCTTTTTAAGCATTTATGGTTGCCCCTCCTTAGTAGTTTATGTTTCTCCAGATTGGAAACATATTATTTGAATGGCAGCAACTAATTGGTTGCGGGTTGCTGGTTACATCCTTATGTGGACTATGTATTCTTTTCCTTGATGCCTGAATGTCTCCTCTTTTATCTCTTTCCAAAATGGACACCCTTGAGCAGTGTTCTATGACAATTCTGTGACACTGTCATATTTGCTAACCTGATACATAGTTTAGTGTTTACAGTGCCATGGCTGGCAATCCCATTATTAAGAGACAAAACCAATGTTCCTGCAAACCCCCTACCCCTCAGGTACAGCATCTGTTCTTCAGGCCAATCTCCAGTTACTCTCTCAACTACTAAAGTCAAAGGGAATTTTTGCCCGGGTGAGAGTGGTGACATTGGGTCTGATGACAGTGAAGACTGAGTCTTTGATGATTAAAGAGTCTTGGATCTCAGTAAGATTCTTTATGCAGACCTCAAAAGAGAACTTTGCCTCAAGTAAATGCTTCTCTCTCCAAGTCTCTAAGCTTTAAGAGCTTGGGTTCTAGTTTATGAAACTAAGTTTTAGAATTTGATTTGCTGGGAATATCAGAAAGATTTTGCTCTGGTCTAATGCTTGGAATTGACTGACATACAAAGTAAGTTAAACTCACCTAACAAGAAAATCTGCTTTGAATGGGAACTAAGATGATGAAAAACATGTATAGTGAAAAAAAAACTCATAATCCAATCCAGTGACAAGCAAAGAAAGCAGTTCACTGCTTTACTATAGCTGAAAATGTTCATGTTATAGATGGTATAACTAACTATTGAAGAGATATTAGTCCCTGTTGCTCTTTGATTTATCTCAAGTTACCCAAATCAGTGCCTAGTATATGACAAATACTTAATGAATTTGAAATGAATTAATGTTATTGAGTTTGGGCTTGAGACATTTCTATTCTGGGTTCGAATCCCTCTTCTTTCATTAAGTATCAGTGTGAATGTGGGCAACTTAATCACCTCCTTTTACTTAGTATCCTAATTTATAAAATAGGAATTATAACACCTGCTGAATGAGGTCGATGTAAAATATATAAATAATATAAGGCACATTCTTAGTACTATGGAATCCTTTTTTTTTTTTTTTTTTTTTTTTTTTTTTTTTTTTTTTTTTTTTTTTTTTTTTTTTTTTTTTTTTTTTTTTTTTTTTTTTTTTTTTTTTTTT
>NW_022325474.1:0-12948 GCF_002776525.5 Piliocolobus tephrosceles | reverse complement strand
TTTTTTTTTTTTTTTTTTTTTTTTTTTTTTTTTTTTTTTTTTTTTTTTTTTTTTTTTTTTGAGACAAGGTCTCACTCTGTCACCCTGGAGTGCAGTGGCAGCGCCTTCTTGGCTCACTGCAGCCCCCACCTCCTGGGCTCAAGTGATCCTCCCACCTCAGTTCCCCAAGTAGCTCAGACTACAGGCATTAGCCACCATGACGGGCTAATTTTTGTATTTTTTGTAGAGATGGGATTTCACCAGGTTGCCCAGGCTAGTCTCAAACTCGAGCTCAGGCAAACCACCTGCCTCGGCTACCCAAAGTTCTAGAATTATAGGTGTGAGCTGCAGCACCTGAACCTATCACTTTTACAGCAATAAATAGCTAGCATCATCATCATGTCCATTATTATTATGGACATTATTATATAGCACTGCCATGCTTGCCTGCCCCTTCTATCGTCTAGAAAAAATTAGAACAAGGAAGGTGTAATGTCAATGCCTCACAACCATTGGACTGAATCTGTGGTTTCTTCAAAGTCAAAATGAGGGTTTATTGAGCTATTGATATTTGGAATGTTCTTAGTGCTTTCCACCTTCGGAAGACTGGGAATATAAAAATCCTCATTTGTGCCCAAATATTAGACATTACAGAAGTTCTGCAAAGCTTTAATTATGAGCTTCTGTGCTTCACCAAGAATTAACAGATTTATATAATTCTTGATGTTTATTTGAGACAGACGGGATCTTGGGATGGAATCAAGGGGATATTCTGAAAGGAAGTGAAGATGTGGCTTCTCCTGAGTAAGACTTAGAGAATGAGGTCTTACCAGTTTTCAGGCCAGGGGTCCCAGCTATATCCTTTGCTCAGAATTTCTCAATATCAGCACTACTGACATTTGAAACTAGATAAATTTTTGTTGGCAGGGATGATTGTCTTGTTCCCCATGGGATATTTAGCAGCATGCCTGGTTTCTATTTGTCAGATGAAAGTAGCGCCCCTACCTCCAACTGTGACAACAAAAATGTCTCCAAACATTGCCAAATGTCACTTGGGAGTCAAAATCACCATAGTGCTAAAGGGCATGACTTTGATAAGGGTTGTTTTCAAGTGTGTGTTTGTATGGAGGTTGGAATTTCAGGAATCCAGGTAAAGATCATTTGACTTTCACAATTAATAAAGTCCTTTGGTAATTATTGATTACTTCCAACAGTTAGAGGTAAGTAGAAACCAGATGTCTTCACACAGTCCAGCACTCTCTGAAGCATTAAGTCTTAATGACAACCAGTCCCTTGTCAAGCTCCCTGGCACACAAACAGACATTGTTAACACTTAGATGCATAAATGGACATACAGCCTATTCCTTATAGGTAAAGACTCTACTTTCCATCCTTATAGACCATGTGAAAATCCCACTGATTCTCAAGCTATTCCATTTGTTGGGGGAACAGATGCTCAAGCCTTCTAGATCTGGAGTACTAACCCAGAGGCATTAAAGTGGCAAGCTTATCAATAATACTTTTAAACAAAGTGTCTCCAAAAAGTCACTTTTATGACTTTTTAACAACAAAAATTCACTTCTAGTATCCTTTATTGTAACTAATAAACTCTGTCAAATTTATATAGTAACATTTGAAGCACTAACAATAGCTGCCTCTGGAGTGTACATAACTAATTGAGAACCTTTAGGAGCTAATGAAAACCCTAGAGTGTAGATTCCTGATTAGGGTATTTCAGATGTTATTCAACTATCGCTACAGTCTAGACAAAAGTTACGTTACACAAATTCTCACTACACAGTTGGTCCTATGCATTGTAAAGAGAATTGGACCCACACTTGCATAAAAAGAGTAAGGCTGGGCATATTGGGCAAAGACCAGGTGGTCGTTCTTTGAATTTTGGTGGGATAAAGCCTGAGATTCAAACATGTTTAGATTTTATTCTCAAATTTAGAAGGTGAAATCTATTTATATTTGAAATATATATATATATATATATTTAAAAACCATTTATGTAGGAGAAATATAGGACATTTCTCATCTCTCTCAGGTGGAATAACCTTACTTATTACATAGGTCTTCTGTAAGTTCAGTTTTAAGTCTAGGTTCTTCTTTTACCTTGACAACCCCCAATTTCATGCTCCCTTTCCTCTATTTATGATAACTATAATCTTTTAGCTAGTTTTTAAACAGGAATTTTAGTCCCAGCTGTAAAAACCTATTTTCATTGCAATGAATAACTTTTAATGATAGAGAATAGGAAAATTTGCCTCTAAGGGCAACAGTTGATATGCTTTTATTTCTTTCTGTTTGGGATTCTCATTTTAGCATCCAAGGGTGCATTTGTATATGCCCTCAAAAGCCCTATATTTTGGGGTTCTTACATGTCACCTTTCCAGATACCAAGGTATCCTAAAACTACATAATTATCTGTTTTAATTATTATAACAATATCTATTATTGCTTGCTCCTATTACAATGTATTATGATATATATCGTTTATTGATATATACTGATATCTATCTGTTTGTCTGTCTATCTATCTATCTCTCTATCTATCTATCTATCTAAATATATAATGAGAATAAGCCTGAAATTCCAATGCCTGTTTTTATTCCAGATTATTAATTCTGAGCTGGATTTGATCACTATGTATTATCTAAATAGTATTAAAATATGATGTTTTCAATTTTGTTTTGATTTTAGAAATATTTACACATTGGAGTAGAGCTCCATCTCAGTGCCTAGCCTGAACTCTAAACACAATAAAATGTTTTTGTTCCCTCAACATGCTATGCTTCTAAGTGTTTTTTCTTCCTTTTTGTTTGCAATAGTGTTTTGTCTACCTGAAATGACCTTTTCTTTTTCCTTTTTCTTTATCTTGTCTTTCTTCTATAGATCTCATTATCCTGTTGTACCTTTTTTTACCTTCTCCAGAAGTGGGAGATGCACTACCTTGTCCCCTCTTCCCTGATGATGCTTTCTTGTAGCCATTTGCCATCCTCACTCTTTTGTTAACTGGCTGCCAGCTTTTTGAAGAAGGAAATACAGTTTACCTATTATTGCATTTGGAGAAACCAGCATAATCTATGACTAAGGAAGAGTATCAATAAATATATCCTGAATTGACTTGGAATTAAAAATTCAGCCTTCTTATAGTTTATGTATATGATACTTTAGAATGCATGCTTTTTATTTGACAAAGGAAGATATTTGGAATGGGAAGAGGGGAGTGTCATTCCAAAAGCAGTTGCAGTAGAAGCATTAGAACTACCACCTCCAGCCAGCTCTGTGTGACAAGGTGGGCAGCATATGGCAGGACAAGCTTTCGGAATGCTGACAGCAGTGGGGTATAGCACGGAGTAGAAGATGGGGGCACCATAACAAGACACTATGTTTGATGATTTTCAGTAAAGTTACTAAGCTCATGCATGTTCAAAGTGATAAGATTTCTTAGAAGAATAGAAGGAGGACAGAATCTTGGGTCTGAATTAGACATGTGGGTTCCTGGGAATGTCTATGAAAACAGGCATGGAGATAGGGGAAATGAGAAAGTAAGATGGGAAATTGGTAGAAACTCTGTGTGTGTGTGTGTGTGTGTGTGTGTGTGTGTGTGTGTGTGTGTGTTAGTAAGCATTGGGAACACACAAATTTTAAAATTTAGAGCATTCAGGCCCATTTCACTTAAATCTCAGAAGAACAGAAAGGTTCCCAAGAATCATGTTACAGATACTTTATTTCCACAATCTCGTTTGATTCTCACATTAACATAATGAAATAGACACAAAGTAGTTATTGTTATTTCACAGATGAGGAAATGCAACTTAAAGAGGTTAAGTCATAATAATTTAATTATGTTAAATTATTCATTTAAATGAATACTAAGAGGCAGAATTATGTGCTGAGTATTGTATGCTTCACTTCATTATCTCATTTAATTATCTCAAATACAACAAGAGGTCACTACTATTATTATACCCCCTTTTCAGCCAAGGAAACTGAGAGGTTAAGCTGGTTCTTCAGTGTCACACAGGAAACCGTGAACTAAGAATCAGGTCCATCCATTCTAAAGCCTCTATAGTTAGTCACTGTGATTTTTACCTTTGCAGCTTATGAATCTTAAAATCCAATCTTCTTCAACACTACTTTTCTCCTAGTCCGTTACAAACAAACAAGTAAATCAGGAGAAAAAAAAAAAAAAGGAAACAATCCAGGAGATGATTTCAGCCCCGACTTTAACATTTGCTCATTCATTTTAATCGTGCTCTATGACAACAAAGGAGTATGGGGGTTCCAAGTACAACCAGTGACTTGTTCCATATTCAGAATGGGCCCTCGCATCCCATCGCCTAGCCACATGCTCTGTTCATTCCTGTGATCGCAGACACAGCCAGCAACCCGTTCCATCACCTCCTGCCTCTTTGCATTTCAAATGTTTCAGGGTGCCTGCAGACAGGAATTCATTCATCCCTCCATGTGATGATAGAGTCACTGTCCCGTTCCTCCCAAATGGTGAGAGGGAGGTAGTGGAGGGAGGAGGAACCCTTTCTAAAGGTCATACTGAGGTGGGAGTGGGGCCCTGGGGACCTGGATCCCCCCTTCCACCAGGGCTGCCTTCCTCCTCCTCAGCTGTCCGATTGATTTTCTAGAAAAGAGATACAATCATCAGGCACAGGAATGATGGGTTGTTAGCATTTGATGATAATGGTTATCACTGGGGAAACTTTGAATAGAAAATTTTTATCAGCGAACTGATTCAGGACTAAAAATATTTCAGAATGATCAGATTTTCTGTGTTAAGTTAGAAAGAATTCTTCCCCAGCTTCCCCTTCAAAAGTGATCTCTGGGGGGGAAAAAAGGAAACTTAAGAAAATTCCTCAGGCCAGGTGTGGTGGCTCACACTTGTAATCCCAGCACTTTGGGAGGCCAAGGCAGGAGAATCACCTGAGGTCAGGAGTTTGAGACCAGCCTGGGCCACATGGTGAAGCCCTATCTCTACTAAAAATACAAAAATTAGCCAGGCATGGTGGCGGGTGCCCATAATCGCAGCTACTCAGGAGGTTGAGGCAGGAGAATCACTTGAACCCAAGAGTTGGAGGTTGCAGTGAGCTGAGATCATGCCATTGCATTCCAGCCTGGACAACAAGAGCAAAACTCCATCTCAAAAAACAAACAAACATCCTCAGTTTAAATTTTTTTGAATAAATAAAATCCTGAATTACACATGGCTAGATTTCCATTTCAGAAGCCAGTTTTCTGACAGCCGTAGAATTGGAACCCTAAATTATTAAAATTAATGGAATAAAATCTATGTATTATTAATCCGTGGTTTCCTCAACTTAAATATATTCTTTCCCTCCTAACTTTTGCCATATCCAAATATGGCTTCTTCTGTTATTTTTAAAAGTAACTTAATGCTTTTCTTTAAATTGATAATTTTTAAAAAAGCTTAAATACTTTCTTTAGTATGTTTCCAATATGCCTCTATTAAAAATGTACTAATAACACTACATTAATACACAGCTAATAAAATAAAACCTATTTGTTCATATAACACCTAAAATCATGTCATATGCTACCAGCGGTTAAGCTTTCTACCTCTTAGGTAGCCTTTTCTATTTTTGGACTAAGGCAGTAGAGATAATGTTCAGGAGCTCCAGGAGAAATATACTAAGGATCGGTGGGATAGATATGGTCTCTGACCGAGATCATTTATAAAGTAAATAATAAATTGATGTGTGTACATCTCCTTTGATTTCTTGACTTCAATACTGATTGATTTTAGAGTTAGGCATTGATAGAGTTTGGCTGTGTCCCCACCCAAGTCTCATCTTGAATTGTAATTCCCACGTGCTGAGGGAGGGAGGTGATTGAATCATGCGGACAGTTTCCCCCATGCTATTCTCATGATAGTGAGTTCTCATGAGATCTGATGGTTTTATAAGGGGCTCTTCCCCCTTTGCTTTCTCTTTCTTGCTAAGAAAGTGCCAGCTTCCCCTTTGCTTTCTGCCATGATTGTAGGTTTCCCAAGGCCACCCTAGCCATGTGGAACTGTGAGTCCATCAGACCTCTTTTATTTCTAAATTACCCAGTCTTGGGTAGTATCTTTATAGCAGTGTGAGAACAAACAAATATAGGCATCTTCTTTCACCAAAGCAGCAAGGTAGGTTTAGTAAATTGGGCAGCATGTGATGCCTAGCAGCTCTTTTCCCTACCAGCAGTCTTGAACCTGAAGAAATATTATTCTTCAGCTCAGATTATTTTTCCACATGTGTTTTTTTCTACTAAAGATATAGACAATGTACCTGAAACTTACATATACTTTTGTGGGGTCACTTTATCAACTTACTGTTGATGTTACTTTATCAACTTAAGACTTACACCATTTGCTCCAAAAAGAGGTGTCCATCTCCTTATTCATACCCTGCTTCTCTCCTGCCCACAGTGCTGACATATTGCATAGCAAAGAATAAATCTAACCCAAAAGAGAGGGCTGGCCTTTGCCCTCGGCTCCTGGGCAGCGATCTTTAAGCCATGGAAATGTCCTGCCTGATAAGAGTACCTTTGTTTACCTGGGAAGTTGGGCCACACTGGACACCCCAAACACATGATTAATGATACAGCTTCAGGCCCTGAAGTATCCACTTATCTTCTAGAGGGGCTGGAGACAAAAGGTCAGGCACAGAGGCCGTCAACTTTGCCTGTGTGATTAAGTTTCAATAAAAACTCTGGATACCGAGGTCCGGTGAGCTTCCCTAATAGGTAACACTTTGTGCATATTGTCACAAATCATTGCTGGTAGAGGTAATGTCGGGGGCTCCATTGGGAGAGGATAACTGGAAGCTCCACATTTGGAATCCTCCCAGCCTCTGCCCCACACATGTCTTCTTTTGCATGACTTTAATCTATATCCTTTCACTCCCCTAAAACAAAACCATGAGTATAGCAATCATAATATTCAGTGAGTTCTTCTAGTAAAGCATTGACCTCAGGGTGAGTACTGTACCCCCATCATTCACACTCATCACCAGCACTGTGTGAATGACAGGCACTGTAATATCATGGCTGAAGAACTTGTATCCCTATTCCCCATTAAGCAACTCTGTAACCTTGAACAAGTTACTGAGCTTCTCTAAATGTCTGTTCATATAATGGGAATAATACTATCATGTGTTTTGTGGAGTTGTGAAAAATCAGTAATAATGCTGTGCTGAGCCATATTAGAACCTGCGGCAAAAGGAGAAACTGGTATTGATTTATTCTTTATTTCACCTTCTGACATTTTGTTCAAATATTTAATAATTTTTATTTTAAAAATTCACTAAAAATTATTTATCTTGACTACTAAGTTTTTGATAGGCCCTCAGATTTTCCACCTAAGATGAGAGTGTTAATCATCTCACCTTACTCTTGGCTCTAGAGTGAAGATGAACAGTAATAATGAAAATAAATTGCATATAACAGGGTCAGTCATATAGGGAACACTCGATAAATAACATGTAATTTTTGCAGATATTATTGTTGTTGTCATTAACTTAGAGATGACTTTGGAAATTTAGTGCTACGTTAATGGGGATTTAAAAGAAACTATAACTATAGCCAGAAAATGGGCAGTATTTTTAGTGTAAAGGAAACATGAAGAGTTTATTTCCAAATGCAGCCAGTAAAGATTAAGCAGTGCAAGTAAGTATAAGTGCTGACACATGAGTTTTTTAATGTATTATATGAAAAATGGCAAATGAATAGGTTGGAGTCTCTTTATAAATGTTAGCATTTATCAAAAGATTTTAAATTTGTAAATATTATATATATATGTGTATATATATATATATATATGTATGTGTATATATATATATATATTTTTTTTAATTTTCTTTTTTTTGAGACAGGATCTCACGCTGTCACCCAGGCTGGAATGCAGTGGCACAATCACAGCTCACTGCAGCCTCGACTTCCTGGGCTCAAGAGATTCTCCTGCCTCAGCCCCATGAGCTAGTACTACAGGTACATACCACCATGCCCATCTAATTTTATTTATTTATTTATTTATTTTTCTTTTTTCTTTTTTTTTTTATTATACTTCAAGTTCTAGGGTACATGTGCATAACATGCAGATTTGTTACATATGTATACATGTGCCATGTTGGTGTGCTGCACCCATCAACTCGTCAGCACCCATCAATTCATCATTTATATCCGGTATAACTCCCCAATGCAATCCCTCCCCCCTCCCCCCTCCCCATGATAGGCCCCATTGTGTGATGTTCCCCTTCCCGAGTCCAAGTGAGCTCATTGTTCAGTTCCCACCTATGAGTGAGAACATGCGGTGTTTGGTTTTCTCTTCTTGTGATAGTTTGCTAAGAATGGTGGTTTCCAGCTGCATCCATGTCCCTACAAAGGACGCAAACTCATCCTTTTTTATGGCTGCATAGTATTCCATGGTGTATATGTGCCACATTTTCTTAATCTAGTCTGTCACTGATGGAAATTTGGGTTGATTCCAAGTCTTTGCTATTGTGAATAGTGCCGCAATAAACATACGTGTGCATGTGTCTTTGTAGTAGCATAATTTATAATCCTTTGGGTATATACCCAGTAGTGGGATGGCTGGGTCATATGGTACATCTAGATCTAGATCCTTGAGGAATCGCCATACTGTTTTCCATAATGGTTGAACTAGTTTACAATCCCACCAACAGTGTAAAAGTGTTCCTATTTCTCCACATCCTCTCCAACACCTGTTGTTTCCTGATTTTTTAATGATTGCCATTCTAACTGGTGTGAGATGGTATCTCATTATGGTTTTGATTTGCATTTCTCTGATGGCCAGTGATGATGAGCATTTTTTCATGTGTCTGTTGGCTGTATGAATGTCTTCTTTTGAGAAATGTCTGTTCATATCCTTTCCCCACTTTTTGATGGGGTTGTTTGTTTTTTTCTTGTATATTTGTTTGAGTTCTTTGTAGATTCTGGAAATTAGCCCTTTGTCAGATGAGTAGATTGCAAAAATTTTCTCCCATTCTGTAGGTTGCCTGTTCACTCTGATGGTAGTTTCTTTTGCTGTGCAGAAGCTCTTTAGTTTAATTAGATCCCATTTGTCAATTTTGGCTTTTGCTGCCATTGCTTTTGGTGTTTTAGACATGAAGTCCTTGCCCATGCCTATGTCCTGAATGGTGCTACCTAGATTTTCTTCTAGGGTTTTTATGGTATTAGGTCTGACATTTAAGTCTCTAATCCATCTTGAATTAATCTTTGTATAAGGAGTAAGGAAAGGATCCAGTTTCAGCTTTCTACTTATGGCTAGCCAATTTTCCCAGCACCATTTATTAAATAGGGAATCCTTTCCCCATTTCTTGTTTTTGTCAGGTTTGTCAAAGATCAGATGGTTGTAGATGTGTGGTAATATTTCTGAGGACTCTGTTCTGTTCCATTGGTCTATATCTCTGTTTTGGTACCAGTACCATGCTGTTTTGGTTACTGTAGCCTTGTAGTATAGTTTGAAGTCAGGTAGCGTGACGCCTCCGGCTTTGTCCTTTTGACTTAGGATTGTCTTGGCAATACGGGCTCTTTTTTGGTTCCATATGAACTTTAAAGCAGTTTTTTCCAATTCGGTGAAGAAACTCATTGGTAGCTTGATGGGGATGGCATTGAATCTATAAATAACCTTGGGCAGTATGGCCATTTTCACAATATTGATTCTTCCTATCCATGAGCATGGTATGTTCTTCCATTTGTTTGTGTCCTCTTTGATTTCACTGAGCAGTGGTTTGTAGTTCTCCTTGAAGAGGTCCTTTACATCCCTTGTAAGTTGGATTCCTAGGTATTTGATTCTCTTTGAAGCAATTGTGAATGGAAGTTCATTCCTGATTTGGCTCTCTGCTTGTCTGTTACTGGTGTATAAGAATGCTTGTGATTTCTGCACATTGATTTTGTATCCTGAGACTTTGCTGAAGTTGCTTATCAGCTTAAGGAGATTTTGGGCTGAGACGATGGGGTTTTCTAAATATACAATCATGTCATCTGCAAACAGGGACAATTTGACTTCTTCTTTTCCTAACTGAATACCCTTGATTTCTTTCTCTTGCCTGATTGCCCTAGCCAGAACTTCCAACACTATGTTGAATAGGAGTGGTGAGAGAGGGCATCCCTGTCTTGTGCCAGTCTTCAAAGGGAATGCTTCCAGTTTTTGCTCATTCAGTATGATATTGGCTGTGGGTTTGTCATAAATAGCTCTTATTATTTTGAGGTACGTTCCATCAATACCGAATTTGTTGAGCGTTTTTAGCATGAAGGGCTGTTGAATTTTGTCAAAAGCCTTTTCTGCATCTATTGAGATAATCATGTGGTTCTTGTCTTTGGTTCTGTTGATATGCTGGATTACGTTGATTGATTTGCGAATGTTGAACCAGCCTTGCATCCCAGGGATGAAGCCCACTTGATCATGGTGGATAAGCTTTTTGATGTGCTGCTGAATCCGGTTTGCCAGTATTTTATTGAGGATTTTTGCATCGATGTTCATCAGGGAGATTGGTCTAAAATTCTATTTTTTTTGTTGTGTCTCTGCCAGGCTTTGGTATCAGGATGATGTTGGCCTCATAAAATGAGTTAGGGAGGATTCCCTCTTTTTCTATTGATTGGAATAGTTTCAGAAGGAATGGTACCAGCTCCTCCTTGTACCTCTGGTAGAATTCAGCTGTGAATCCATCTGGTCCTGGACTTTTTTTGGTTGGTAGGCTATTAATCATTACCTCAATTTCAGAGCCTGCTATTGGTCTATTCAGGGATTCAAGTTCTTCCTGGTTTAGTCTTGGGAGAGTGTAAGTGTCCAGGAAATTATCCATTTCTTCAAGGTTTTCTAGTTGATTTGCATTGAGGTATTTATAGTATTCTCTGATGGTAGTTTGTATTTCTGTGGGGTCGGTGGTGATATTCCCTTTATCATTTTTTATTGCGTCTATTTGATTCCTCTCTCTTTTCTTCTTTATTAGCCTTGCTAGCGGTCTGTCAATTTTGTTGATCTTTTCAAAAAACCAACTCCTGGATTCATTGATTTTTTGGAGGGTTTTTTGTGTCTCTATCTCCTTCAGTTCTGCTCTGATCTTAGTTATTTCTTGCCTTCTGCTAGCTTTTGAATGTGTTTGCTCTTGCCTCTCTAGTTCTTTTAATTGTGATGTTAGAGTGTCAATTTTAGATCTTTCCTGCTTTCTCTTGTGGGCACTTAGTGCTATAAATTTCCCTCTACACACTGCTTTAAATGTGTCCCAGAGATTCTGGTATGTTGTATCTTTGTTCTCATTGGTTTCAAAGAACATCTTTATTTCTGCCTTCATTTCCTTATGTACCCAGTAGTCATTCAGGAGCAGGTTGTTCAGTTTCCATGCAGTAGAGCGGTTTTGATTGAGTTTCTTAGTCCTGAGTTCTAGTTTGATTGCACTGTGGTCTGAGAGACAGTTTGTTATAATTTCTGTTCTTTTACATTTGCTGAGGAGTGCTTTACTTCCAATTATGTGGTCAATTTTGGAATAAGTGTGATGTGGTGCTGAGAAGAATGTATATTCTGTTGACTTGGGGTGGAGAGTTCTATAGATGTCTATTAGGTCCGCTTGGTGCAGAGATGAGATCAATTCCTGGGTGTCCTTGTTAACTTTCTGTCTCGTTGATCTGTCTAATGTTGACAGTGGAGTATTGAAGTCTCCCATTATTATTGTATGGGAATCTAAGTCTCTTTGTAAGTCTCTAAGGACTTGCTTTATGAATCTGGGTGCTCCTGTATTGGGTGCACATATATTTAGGATAGTTAGCTCTTCCTGTTGAATTGATCCCTTTACCATTATGTAATGGCCTTCTTTGTCTCTTTTGATCTTTGGTGGTTTAAAGTTTGTTTTATCAGAGACTAGGATTGCAACCCCTGCTTTTTTTTGTTCTCCATTTGCTTGGTAGATCTTCCTCCATCCCTTTATTTTGAGCCTATGTATGTCTCTGCATGTGAGATGGGTCTCCTGAAGGCAGCAGACTGATGGGTCTTGACTCTTTATCCAGTTTGCCAGTCTGTGTCTTTTAATTGGAGCATTTAGTCCATTTACATTTAAGGTTAATATTGTTATGTGTGATCTTGATCCTGCCATTATGATATTAACTGGTTATTTTGCTCATTAGTTGATGCAGTTTCTTCCTAGGCTCGATGGTCTTTACATTTTGGCATGTTTTTGCAATGGCTGGTACCGGTTGTTCCTTTCCATGTTTAGGGCTTCCTTCAGGGTCTCTTGTAAGGCAGGCCTGGTGGTGACAAAATCTCTAAGCATTTGCTTATCTGTAAAGGATTTTATTTCTCCTTCACTTATGAAACTTAGTTTGGCTGGATATGAAATTCTGGGTTTAAAATTCTTTTCTTTAAGAACGTTGAATATTGGCCCCCACTCTCTTCTGCTTGTAGAGTTTCTGCCAAGAGATCTGCTGTCAGTCTGATGGGCCTCCCTTTGTGGGTAACCCGACCTTTCTCTCTGGCTGCCCTTAAGATTTTTTCCTTCATTTCAACTTTGGTGAATCTGGCAATTATGTGTCTTGGAGTTGCTCTTCTGGAGGAGTATCTTTGTGGCGTTCTCTGTATTTCCTGAATTTGAATGTTGGCCTGCCCTGCTAGGTTGGGGAAGTTCTCCTGGATGATATCCTGTAGAGTGTTTTCCAATTTGGTTCCATTTTCCCCCTCACTTTCAGGCACCCCAATCAGACGTAGATTTGGTCTTTTTACATAATCCCATACTTCTTGCAGGCTTTGTTCATTTCTTTTTCTTCTTTTTTCTTTTGGTTTCTCTTCTCGCTTCATTTCATTCATTTGATCCTCAATCGCTGATACTCTTTCTTCCAGTTGATCGAGTCGGTTACTGAAGCTTGTGCATTTGTCACGTATTTCTCGTGTCATGGTTTTCATCTCTGTCATTTCGTTTATGACCTTCTCTGCATTAATTAGTC
>NW_022325473.1:13038-21304 GCF_002776525.5 Piliocolobus tephrosceles | reverse complement strand
TTCTCTTCCAGACTGACATTTGTATGTACCTTTTTTTTTTTTTTTTTTATAAAGGATCTATTAATTTGTTATTCTAAATCCAGAGTATTTACAGGGGCATTTATTGTTAGTAACATCACACTAGTGGAATAAGAACTGAGTCAGTCCAGGAGAACTAATTTATGGAACTGAAGCTTTCTGCAGCACTGGAGACTGTAGATTTTTTTATTTCACTTAATTTTTAAGGTTCTTCTTCTATCTTAGTGAGTGCTCCTCTAGCTGTTCCTTCTCTTCCCTGATAGGACAATGTTCTCAGAATCCTCTCCCAGTCTCTCCTCTTCTCAGTCTGCAATCACTCCTCACTCACAGGGATAACTGGTGATTCTCTTTTCCTGACTTCTGTTATGAACTGAAGATACTTTTTTGTTTCAATTGATACATGATAGTTGTACATTGCTTTACTTAGAAATCTCAGTGGTTCTCAAATTCAATGAATCCCTGATTAAATTAACTGTCTATCTTCTCCATGACTCTGTTTCATCCCTCACTCCTTATCGCGAAGCCTTGTAATCTGTATCCCCTAACGTGTAAATCTGTCTCCTGCCAATACCCCATTCTATTGAACTAGCCCGGGTCTCATCATCTCTTGCTTGGACATGTGCATCAGTTTGATAACTGATTTCTGACCTTTATTCTCAATATTTTCTTGACTCTCTCAGTCATATACGTCTACAGTTGTCTAAAGTGAAACGTGTTAGTCCTTATTTTTGACTCTCTATAGCTCATTATAGGATTGACTTCTTTCTCTTCCTATTACTCCTTCCTTGGTTCAAGTAATAATACTTTCTTTCAGTTTTCTTCTTACCTCCCTCCCTGCTCCTGCCAGGACTTTTAATATGTTCGTATGGTTGCCAATTTCATAAATGCTGAAATTGAAATTGATGAATTCAAGCTCCATCTTCATTTCTTATTTCCTTTCATTCTATTTCCTCTATCTTGGGCAATCTCCAATACTCCAAAGGCTTCTGTGACCACCTCTTTTTAGCAAATCCCAAATCTATATTTTCTGTCTATATTGAATATCAACTCCCTCATAAGTATCTGTTAAAGTATTCTGTGGGAACATTCCTTTCATCTTAACACATTCACAACTGAATTCATCATTTTCTTCCAAAGCAGAGCTCTTTCTTCTGAATTCATCACCGAATGAAAACATAGTCAGCCACTGGGCTTGCCAAACCAGAAATCTTGGCATTATCCTTAACTCCTTGTTCTTTACTTCTCACATTACCAAGTTCAGTTCCTTCTACTTCCTAAATATCTCTCCAAGCTATGCTCACTACCACTGTCATAAGTAAGATACTCATCCTTTACCAGGATGATTGCAGCAGGCTTCTACGAAGTAGAACTGATTTCTTTATCTCTTGTTTTACCCCTCAAGCACTTCTCTCCATATATAGCTAGAGTGATCTTTCTAAGATGCCAGTAGAATTATGCTGCTACTCTGCACAGACCCTTTTTAGATACCCATTACCTTCAAAATAAAGTCTAAACTCCAAAACATGTTTTAATGAGCCCTTCACATAATGATTCTCTCTTTCTTTCTCTCTCTGCAGCCAAGTATCTTACTATTTCCCACTTTGCACTGTAAGTCCTAGTCATACTGAACACCTTCTTGTGTTCTGCATTCCACATGTGTTCTCTCTGCTTTGGTACAATAGGTTTCTATAAGCCACTTTCTCTGCCTAGTGCACTCTTACACCCACAATTCCTGAGCATTTTACTATGTTGATCTTCTAAGGCTTAGTTTAGAAAATACTTCTTCTGGAGCTCTTCCTCTGACCTTGCCAAGACTTGGTTAGATGCTCTTTTTCTGTTCTCACAAAGCACCTTCGACTTCCCTCTGCAACAGCCCTTAATGTATCCAGGTGTGATCACATACTTACCTGCCTGCCCCTTCACGTGACTATGATTGCCTTGCAGGCTGGGCTCTGCTTTTCTTCTGGCAAAGCAGCTGCACAAAATGGGTGCTCAATAGGTGGTTGTGGAAAACACAAGGGGAGGCAGGTTGGAAATATGATTAAGATTTCTAATCATGACCAGGCGCGGTGGCTCAAGCCTGTAATCCCAGCACTTTGGGAGGCTGAGGTGGGTGGATCACCTGAGGTCAAGAGTTCGAGACCAGCCTGGCCAACATGGTGAAACCTCATCTCTACTAAAAATACAAAAATTAGCCAGATGTGGTGGCACGTGCCTGTAATCCCAGCTACTCTGGAGGCTGAGGCAGGAGAATCGCTTGAACCTGGGAGGCGGAGGTTGCAGTGAGCCAAGATCATGCCATTGCACTCCAGCCTGGGCAACAAGAGTGAAACTCCATCTCAAAAAAATAAAAATAATAAAAAAATAAAGATTTCTAATTATTTGAAGCTTTACAATTTCTCCCCATTATCTTTGAGAGAGGAGTCAAAGTCCTTAGCTCTTAGTTGGCTATTGTCAATCTCAGCTCCTGTCCCACTGTCATGGGTTTCTCATTCTACCACATAAAGCAAATATTGAAGTTTTCATTCATGCTGTGCCCTTTCTTGCACCTTGAATCTTATCTTTCTTTTAGTTTTACTTGCCTTTTATGTATGATTCCAGACTCACCTTAAATGCCGTTTCCCCTGCCTTTGCAGGACGGAGTTGTGTCTGTTTCATAATATTTCCCTAGTGCTCAGCATAGCCTCCTATTAAAACCATTATTTCATTTTTTTAATAATTGGCTTACATGTCTGTATACCACTATGCCATGAATTTCTAGGGCAAAGTACAGAACATAGCACACTGGAGATGGTGAGTGTTTAATAAATGCTCATTGGATCACTGAATGAGGAGGGTGATATTTTGCTGAGGAGAAGAGTCATTCAATCTAGGTCTAATCTCAAACCACAGATCTTATCTTTAAAATATAAAATAAAAAAGATATCTTGGAAGATGACTGTAAAAATGATGGAACACATTTTCTAGAAAAATGAAACTTTCTGAAACTAAAGACTGCTTAATATTTGTGTAAGATTGCTGGCCTTTTAACCTGATCTCTTGGGTTACCATTTCTTAAACATTCATGTGTAAGATACTGTGCTAGTAGTTTTAAACAATTCATGTCATTTAATTCTCAAAACTGTAAGATATAGACTCAAGCATTATGCTTTATTAAGAATAAGAAAAATTAGACCTAACATGATTAAATACCTTGGTTAAACTCCATCTGCTATTAGTAGCAGAAGTAGGACCCAAATCCAGATATGATTATCCCTATAATGTCAAAAAAATCTTGGCTCAAAAAAGGGTCTTTTTTCTTTCTTTCTTTCTTTCTTTTTTAACCGAAGGAGCAGAAAAAATTTCTGGCAGATGGTTTAAAATATGATGCCCTGTTATCTAGCCCCAACTATTATGAATTATTACCTGTTTTTTTTTTTTTTTTTTGAGGTGGAGTCTCACTCTGTCACCCAGGTTGGAATGCAGTGGTGCAATCTTGGCTCAGTTCAACCCTCGCCTCCCAGGTTCAAGCAGTTCTCATGCATCAGCCTCCCAAGTAGCTGGGATTACAGGTGCATGTCTGGCTAATTTTTGTATTTGTAGTAGAGGCAGGGTTTCAGGTTGGTCTCGAACTTCTGACCTCAAGTGATCCGCCCACCTCGGCCTCCCAAAGTGCTGGGATTACAGGCGTGAGGCACTGCACCCGGCCTGTGAATGATTATCTTTAAAACAACCAGTAAAAAGAACTTTCTAAAGTTTGCACATGCTTCAAAGCCTGGTAAGCAGCAGTGATGATGATAAATACAAGTATAGACCAAGCAAATTCAAATACTTATCTCTTTTATAGTGCCTAGAATAGTATGCCATTTCCCCTAACATTTGTTGAATTAATGACTAAGTAAATAAATAAGAACAGACAGTAGAACAAATACTATAAAATATCTTCCCTAGAGAACCATATTTCAAATAGGAAAAAAAAAAATCAAAAATGGGTAATGGAAAACATTCAGACAATCTTTATCATATCAACAGGAGAGTGAACTAGATTCTGCCTATTGTCAATTTGGCAGTGTATGGATTATAGAGAAAGCTTCCACAGACCCAAATTGCCCACCACGTATACCCAGGAGGAGAAGAGGTTTAGATCCACTGATAAAGCAAGAATATATCAGAATTTAGAAATTTGAGGTAAATAGGAATGCAGCCCTTGTTCTATAATTACTTTCAGAACCTTGTGGGCTTTATTGGGCTACACAGCCGCAAAGTCCAAATCAGTTGCTTGGTGGATGAGTACCTCCTATAGCACACAACTGGGGAATTGGCAAATATTTTCATTTTTAGGTCATTGTCTGGCAATTGTGTTTTGCAAAAATCACCTGTCTAGTAACAGAGATAGCTCTATCACAGCTCCAAATGTTGTTGGTATGATAAAAGTAGTAGAACTTGGAATAGTAAAAAGCTTTGTATTATAGAAAGTAGATTAGAGGTTACTAGGGGTTGGGAGGAGAGGGAAATGGGGAGTATTATTTAATGGGTTTGGAGTTGCTGTTTGGCTGATGAAAAGTTTGGAATATAAGGAGAGAGTTATGGTTGTACAACATTGTGCTATAATAATGACATTGAATTGTATATTTTTAGATGGTTAACATGACAAACTTTTAAAATATGTATTTCACCACAATATAAAGAAACCTAATTACATAATATAACCCAAACCATTGAACTGTATAATTTAATGGAAAAACTGTAGGGATTGAACTATATTTCAATAAAGCCATTAAAAAATAGCTCTGTATTAATTTACTAGGGGTGCTATAGCAACTTACCACAAACTAGGTGGGTTAAAACAACGTAAATTAATTATTTTGAAGTTCTGGAGACTAGAAGTCTGAAATTAATATGTTGGCAGAGCTACACTCCCTCTGAGGTTCTAGGGAAGAATTCTTCATTGCCTTTTCGTAGCTTCTTGTATCTCCTGGCTTTCCTTGGCTTGTGGCTGCATCACTCCAATCTCTGCCTCCACCTTCATATTGTCTTCCTCTCTGTGTGCCTTATCTTCTGTCTTTGTAAAGACACTTTTTTTTTTTAAATTTAGAGCTTACTTGCTTAATTCAGGATAATCTTATCTTGAGATCCATAATTACATTTTCAAAGACTCTTTTTTTTTTTTTTCAAATAGTGTCACATTTGCAGGATTCAGGACACAGTCATATCTTTTGGGGGCCACTGTTCAACCCATTACAAGTGCCCACCCTCAGTGAGAATTTACTGTGTTGCAGGCACTAGTTGTTAAGCATTTCTACTTGGAGTATTTAGTTTTCAAAACAACCCTAAGTAATAGGTGCTGTTATTATCTATGCTCAACAGATATCATAGCTGAGACTCAGAGAAGTTAAGAAATTTGTTCATAGTCACATAATAGTTAAAATGAAATACAGTTGACGGAACTGCAGAGCCTTTCCTCCCAACTCAACCATAAATTTCTTTTACTGAGAGAGGTACATTGTGGGGGGCCTGATTTCTGTCTTGTTATTTTTTTTCCCATTTTAAAAATCTCTCTGTAAGGTTCTATAATTATTGTAGTAAATTAAAAGGCCCTCTTTCTCTCTTTTTTGCTAAGGTAAACCTGTTTGATATAAATTTCTAGTTTTGCACTAAGAGATAATAGTTTAGATTTGGATTTGTCTAACTTTGATCTTAACCTCTTCCTGAAAATCTCTCTCACAAAACGCTTAAATGTCATAAGATTTGAGATTTACAGACCATGCGCAAACAGCACTAATTACACAATTGGTGGTGCGTCTTTTGTTAGAAAACCCTGGACCAAATGTAAACCTCTCAGTTCTTACTTCAGCTTTTAATGACATAGTAACTCTGTCCTAAAAAAATGTTAAAATCCAAATATATCTAAGTGAACACTGGAAAAGAAATAAGTGGAGTTCAATACTTTTTTTTTCTAAATCACTTTCATTAAGACAGCTTTTGAAAGCCATTTCTGTTAAAACTTACTACAGTGGAGAAACATGATACAACAATTACTGTATATAGAATTAATCTTCCATCCTGAGGATAATAAAGGGCCTGGGACTATCACAATTTGGCTACTCCAAAGTGTCTTGTCACAAAAGATTAATGACAGCTATGCTTATCGACAGAGCACTTAGGACCTCGGTTACCACCATGCTAATATCCAAAGGAGTATTCCCTCATACTGTGGTTTTGTATTTCCTCTTGTAAGTTTCATTTCCTTGCTTTTTCAATTTTACTTTCTGACCGTCTGAGTTAATTTTCATCTCTTCCTTTGGTCTTTTTCAGTTTAAATCTCAATTTTATGATCTATCTCATATCACAATCCACTGGAGCATTGTATAGTAACCACTTTTTTTCCCCCTGGTTCATGGCCACAGAACTAGTGACAAAGTATCCTTGTTTTCTTACAGAATACAACATGTTTGCTAAACAATACTTTTCATTTACCTAGTTTTGAAATTCTTTCCTGGACATTGATATTTTTATCTTTAAACTTAGATGATCATTATTTATGAAGAAAATTAAACAGGAAACAAAATTATTTCACAGTAATGGTAAGTGATTAGTTTAATGGTGAAGGCATTAGGGATTTTGCTGTAGCAAAACTGGAATTTGAAACTTCTCCAGGTAATCCACATGTTAACGATGAGATAATTCTAGCTTCTTACACAGAAAGGCCACTGAAAACATGCCGTCTTTTCTCAAGTTTTACAGGGAACGCTATCTACAGAAAAAGTTCTCATTTCAGGCTTCCAAAGAGTGGTTGAAAATATCCGAATGAACAAGTTAGCTAACTAATAGTAACAATGCCGTTTTTATTGTTAGAATGTGCCAGACTTTCTATGTGTTTTATATATATTATTTCATTTTTATCCTTCAGGGTAAGTACTATCAATATTGTCTTTTTAATGGGTAAAACAAACAAGTGTAAAGTGCTAAGGAGGTAACTTGCCTTAAGTTATGCAGCTGCTAAGTAATGGAGCAGAGATCAGAGCCTTGTTCTGATTCTCAAGTTTAGCTTTTTAAGCATTTATGGTTGCCCCTCCTTAGTAGTTTATGTTTCTCCAGATTGGAAACATATTATTTGAATGGCAGCAACTAATTGGTTGCGGGTTGCTGGTTACATCCTTATGTGGACTATGTATTCTTTTCCTTGATGCCTGAATGTCTCCTCTTTTATCTCTTTCCAAAATGGACACCCTTGAGCAGTGTTCTATGACAATTCTGTGACACTGTCATATTTGCTAACCTGATACATAGTTTAGTGTTTACAGTGCCATGGCTGGCAATCCCATTATTAAGAGACAAAACCAATGTTCCTGCAAACCCCCTACCCCTCAGGTACAGCATCTGTTCTTCAGGCCAATCTCCAGTTACTCTCTCAACTACTAAAGTCAAAGGGAATTTTTGCCCGGGTGAGAGTGGTGACATTGGGTCTGATGACAGTGAAGACTGAGTCTTTGATGATTAAAGAGTCTTGGATCTCAGTAAGATTCTTTATGCAGACCTCAAAAGAGAACTTTGCCTCAAGTAAATGCTTCTCTCTCCAAGTCTCTAAGCTTTAAGAGCTTGGGTTCTAGTTTATGAAACTAAGTTTTAGAATTTGATTTGCTGGGAATATCAGAAAGATTTTGCTCTGGTCTAATGCTTGGAATTGACTGACATACAAAGTAAGTTAAACTCACCTAACAAGAAAATCTGCTTTGAATGGGAACTAAGATGATGAAAAACATGTATAGTGAAAAAAAAACTCATAATCCAATCCAGTGACAAGCAAAGAAAGCAGTTCACTGCTTTACTATAGCTGAAAATGTTCATGTTATAGATGGTATAACTAACTATTGAAGAGATATTAGTCCCTGTTGCTCTTTGATTTATCTCAAGTTACCCAAATCAGTGCCTAGTATATGACAAATACTTAATGAATTTGAAATGAATTAATGTTATTGAGTTTGGGCTTGAGACATTTCTATTCTGGGTTCGAATCCCTCTTCTTTCATTAAGTATCAGTGTGAATGTGGGCAACTTAATCACCTCCTTTTACTTAGTATCCTAATTTATAAAATAGGAATTATAACACCTGCTGAATGAGGTCGATGTAAAATATATAAATAATATAAGGCACATTCTTAGTACTATGGAATCCTTTTTTTTTTTTTTTTTTTTTTTTTTTTTTTTTTTTTTTTTTTTTTTTTTTTTTTTTTTTTTTTTTTTTTTTTTTTTTTTTTTTTTTTTTTTT
>NW_022325473.1:0-12938 GCF_002776525.5 Piliocolobus tephrosceles | reverse complement strand
TTTTTTTTTTTTTTTTTTTTTTTTTTTTTTTTTTTTTTTTTTTTTTTTTGAGACAAGGTCTCACTCTGTCACCCTGGAGTGCAGTGGCAGCGCCTTCTTGGCTCACTGCAGCCCCCACCTCCTGGGCTCAAGTGATCCTCCCACCTCAGTTCCCCAAGTAGCTCAGACTACAGGCATTAGCCACCATGACGGGCTAATTTTGTATTTTTTGTAGAGATGGGATTTCACCAGGTTGCCCAGGCTAGTCTCAAACTCGAGCTCAGGCAAACCACCTGCCTCGGCTACCCAAAGTTCTAGAATTATAGGTGTGAGCTGCAGCACCTGAACCTATCACTTTTACAGCAATAAATAGCTAGCATCATCATCATGTCCATTATTATTATGGACATTATTATATAGCACTGCCATGCTTGCCTGCCCCTTCTATCGTCTAGAAAAAATTAGAACAAGGAAGGTGTAATGTCAATGCCTCACAACCATTGGACTGAATCTGTGGTTTCTTCAAAGTCAAAATGAGGGTTTATTGAGCTATTGATATTTGGAATGTTCTTAGTGCTTTCCACCTTCGGAAGACTGGGAATATAAAAATCCTCATTTGTGCCCAAATATTAGACATTACAGAAGTTCTGCAAAGCTTTAATTATGAGCTTCTGTGCTTCACCAAGAATTAACAGATTTATATAATTCTTGATGTTTATTTGAGACAGACGGGATCTTGGGATGGAATCAAGGGGATATTCTGAAAGGAAGTGAAGATGTGGCTTCTCCTGAGTAAGACTTAGAGAATGAGGTCTTACCAGTTTTCAGGCCAGGGGTCCCAGCTATATCCTTTGCTCAGAATTTCTCAATATCAGCACTACTGACATTTGAAACTAGATAAATTTTTGTTGTCACAGTTGGAGGTAGGGGCGCTACTTTCATCTGACAAATAGAAACCAGGCATGCTGCTAAATATCCCATGGGGAACAAGACAATCATCCCTGCCAACAAAAATGTCTCCAAACATTGCCAAATGTCACTTGGGAGTCAAAATCACCATAGTGCTAAAGGGCATGACTTTGATAAGGGTTGTTTTCAAGTGTGTGTTTGTATGGAGGTTGGAATTTCAGGAATCCAGGTAAAGATCATTTGACTTTCACAATTAATAAAGTCCTTTGGTAATTATTGATTACTTCCAACAGTTAGAGGTAAGTAGAAACCAGATGTCTTCACACAGTCCAGCACTCTCTGAAGCATTAAGTCTTAATGACAACCAGTCCCTTGTCAAGCTCCCTGGCACACAAACAGACATTGTTAACACTTAGATGCATAAATGGACATACAGCCTATTCCTTATAGGTAAAGACTCTACTTTCCATCCTTATAGACCATGTGAAAATCCCACTGATTCTCAAGCTATTCCATTTGTTGGGGGAACAGATGCTCAAGCCTTCTAGATCTGGAGTACTAACCCAGAGGCATTAAAGTGGCAAGCTTATCAATAATACTTTTAAACAAAGTGTCTCCAAAAAGTCACTTTTATGACTTTTTAACAACAAAAATTCACTTCTAGTATCCTTTATTGTAACTAATAAACTCTGTCAAATTTATATAGTAACATTTGAAGCACTAACAATAGCTGCCTCTGGAGTGTACATAACTAATTGAGAACCTTTAGGAGCTAATGAAAACCCTAGAGTGTAGATTCCTGATTAGGGTATTTCAGATGTTATTCAACTATCGCTACAGTCTAGACAAAAGTTACGTTACACAAATTCTCACTACACAGTTGGTCCTATGCATTGTAAAGAGAATTGGACCCACACTTGCATAAAAAGAGTAAGGCTGGGCATATTGGGCAAAGACCAGGTGGTCGTTCTTTGAATTTTGGTGGGATAAAGCCTGAGATTCAAACATGTTTAGATTTTATTCTCAAATTTAGAAGGTGAAATCTATTTATATTTGAAATATATATATATATATATATTTAAAAACCATTTATGTAGGAGAAATATAGGACATTTCTCATCTCTCTCAGGTGGAATAACCTTACTTATTACATAGGTCTTCTGTAAGTTCAGTTTTAAGTCTAGGTTCTTCTTTTACCTTGACAACCCCCAATTTCATGCTCCCTTTCCTCTATTTATGATAACTATAATCTTTTAGCTAGTTTTTAAACAGGAATTTTAGTCCCAGCTGTAAAAACCTATTTTCATTGCAATGAATAACTTTTAATGATAGAGAATAGGAAAATTTGCCTCTAAGGGCAACAGTTGATATGCTTTTATTTCTTTCTGTTTGGGATTCTCATTTTAGCATCCAAGGGTGCATTTGTATATGCCCTCAAAAGCCCTATATTTTGGGGTTCTTACATGTCACCTTTCCAGATACCAAGGTATCCTAAAACTACATAATTATCTGTTTTAATTATTATAACAATATCTATTATTGCTTGCTCCTATTACAATGTATTATGATATATATCGTTTATTGATATATACTGATATCTATCTGTTTGTCTGTCTATCTATCTATCTCTCTATCTATCTATCTATCTAAATATATAATGAGAATAAGCCTGAAATTCCAATGCCTGTTTTTATTCCAGATTATTAATTCTGAGCTGGATTTGATCACTATGTATTATCTAAATAGTATTAAAATATGATGTTTTCAATTTTGTTTTGATTTTAGAAATATTTACACATTGGAGTAGAGCTCCATCTCAGTGCCTAGCCTGAACTCTAAACACAATAAAATGTTTTTGTTCCCTCAACATGCTATGCTTCTAAGTGTTTTTTCTTCCTTTTTGTTTGCAATAGTGTTTTGTCTACCTGAAATGACCTTTTCTTTTTCCTTTTTCTTTATCTTGTCTTTCTTCTATAGATCTCATTATCCTGTTGTACCTTTTTTTACCTTCTCCAGAAGTGGGAGATGCACTACCTTGTCCCCTCTTCCCTGATGATGCTTTCTTGTAGCCATTTGCCATCCTCACTCTTTTGTTAACTGGCTGCCAGCTTTTTGAAGAAGGAAATACAGTTTACCTATTATTGCATTTGGAGAAACCAGCATAATCTATGACTAAGGAAGAGTATCAATAAATATATCCTGAATTGACTTGGAATTAAAAATTCAGCCTTCTTATAGTTTATGTATATGATACTTTAGAATGCATGCTTTTTATTTGACAAAGGAAGATATTTGGAATGGGAAGAGGGGAGTGTCATTCCAAAAGCAGTTGCAGTAGAAGCATTAGAACTACCACCTCCAGCCAGCTCTGTGTGACAAGGTGGGCAGCATATGGCAGGACAAGCTTTCGGAATGCTGACAGCAGTGGGGTATAGCACGGAGTAGAAGATGGGGGCACCATAACAAGACACTATGTTTGATGATTTTCAGTAAAGTTACTAAGCTCATGCATGTTCAAAGTGATAAGATTTCTTAGAAGAATAGAAGGAGGACAGAATCTTGGGTCTGAATTAGACATGTGGGTTCCTGGGAATGTCTATGAAAACAGGCATGGAGATAGGGGAAATGAGAAAGTAAGATGGGAAATTGGTAGAAACTCTGTGTGTGTGTGTGTGTGTGTGTGTGTGTGTGTGTGTGTGTGTGTGTTAGTAAGCATTGGGAACACACAAATTTTAAAATTTAGAGCATTCAGGCCCATTTCACTTAAATCTCAGAAGAACAGAAAGGTTCCCAAGAATCATGTTACAGATACTTTATTTCCACAATCTCGTTTGATTCTCACATTAACATAATGAAATAGACACAAAGTAGTTATTGTTATTTCACAGATGAGGAAATGCAACTTAAAGAGGTTAAGTCATAATAATTTAATTATGTTAAATTATTCATTTAAATGAATACTAAGAGGCAGAATTATGTGCTGAGTATTGTATGCTTCACTTCATTATCTCATTTAATTATCTCAAATACAACAAGAGGTCACTACTATTATTATACCCCCTTTTCAGCCAAGGAAACTGAGAGGTTAAGCTGGTTCTTCAGTGTCACACAGGAAACCGTGAACTAAGAATCAGGTCCATCCATTCTAAAGCCTCTATAGTTAGTCACTGTGATTTTTACCTTTGCAGCTTATGAATCTTAAAATCCAATCTTCTTCAACACTACTTTTCTCCTAGTCCGTTACAAACAAACAAGTAAATCAGGAGAAAAAAAAAAAAAAAGGAAACAATCCAGGAGATGATTTCAGCCCCGACTTTAACATTTGCTCATTCATTTTAATCGTGCTCTATGACAACAAAGGAGTATGGGGGTTCCAAGTACAACCAGTGACTTGTTCCATATTCAGAATGGGCCCTCGCATCCCATCGCCTAGCCACATGCTCTGTTCATTCCTGTGATCGCAGACACAGCCAGCAACCCGTTCCATCACCTCCTGCCTCTTTGCATTTCAAATGTTTCAGGGTGCCTGCAGACAGGAATTCATTCATCCCTCCATGTGATGATAGAGTCACTGTCCCGTTCCTCCCAAATGGTGAGAGGGAGGTAGTGGAGGGAGGAGGAACCCTTTCTAAAGGTCATACTGAGGTGGGAGTGGGGCCCTGGGGACCTGGATCCCCCCTTCCACCAGGGCTGCCTTCCTCCTCCTCAGCTGTCCGATTGATTTTCTAGAAAAGAGATACAATCATCAGGCACAGGAATGATGGGTTGTTAGCATTTGATGATAATGGTTATCACTGGGGAAACTTTGAATAGAAAATTTTTATCAGCGAACTGATTCAGGACTAAAAATATTTCAGAATGATCAGATTTTCTGTGTTAAGTTAGAAAGAATTCTTCCCCAGCTTCCCCTTCAAAAGTGATCTCTGGGGGGGAAAAAAGGAAACTTAAGAAAATTCCTCAGGCCAGGTGTGGTGGCTCACACTTGTAATCCCAGCACTTTGGGAGGCCAAGGCAGGAGAATCACCTGAGGTCAGGAGTTTGAGACCAGCCTGGGCCACATGGTGAAGCCCTATCTCTACTAAAAATACAAAAATTAGCCAGGCATGGTGGCGGGTGCCCATAATCGCAGCTACTCAGGAGGTTGAGGCAGGAGAATCACTTGAACCCAAGAGTTGGAGGTTGCAGTGAGCTGAGATCATGCCATTGCATTCCAGCCTGGACAACAAGAGCAAAACTCCATCTCAAAAAACAAACAAACATCCTCAGTTTAAATTTTTTTGAATAAATAAAATCCTGAATTACACATGGCTAGATTTCCATTTCAGAAGCCAGTTTTCTGACAGCCGTAGAATTGGAACCCTAAATTATTAAAATTAATGGAATAAAATCTATGTATTATTAATCCGTGGTTTCCTCAACTTAAATATATTCTTTCCCTCCTAACTTTTGCCATATCCAAATATGGCTTCTTCTGTTATTTTTAAAAGTAACTTAATGCTTTTCTTTAAATTGATAATTTTTAAAAAAGCTTAAATACTTTCTTTAGTATGTTTCCAATATGCCTCTATTAAAAATGTACTAATAACACTACATTAATACACAGCTAATAAAATAAAACCTATTTGTTCATATAACACCTAAAATCATGTCATATGCTACCAGCGGTTAAGCTTTCTACCTCTTAGGTAGCCTTTTCTATTTTTGGACTAAGGCAGTAGAGATAATGTTCAGGAGCTCCAGGAGAAATATACTAAGGATCGGTGGGATAGATATGGTCTCTGACCGAGATCATTTATAAAGTAAATAATAAATTGATGTGTGTACATCTCCTTTGATTTCTTGACTTCAATACTGATTGATTTTAGAGTTAGGCATTGATAGAGTTTGGCTGTGTCCCCACCCAAGTCTCATCTTGAATTGTAATTCCCACGTGCTGAGGGAGGGAGGTGATTGAATCATGCGGACAGTTTCCCCCATGCTATTCTCATGATAGTGAGTTCTCATGAGATCTGATGGTTTTATAAGGGGCTCTTCCCCCTTTGCTTTCTCTTTCTTGCTAAGAAAGTGCCAGCTTCCCCTTTGCTTTCTGCCATGATTGTAGGTTTCCCAAGGCCACCCTAGCCATGTGGAACTGTGAGTCCATCAGACCTCTTTTATTTCTAAATTACCCAGTCTTGGGTAGTATCTTTATAGCAGTGTGAGAACAAACAAATATAGGCATCTTCTTTCACCAAAGCAGCAAGGTAGGTTTAGTAAATTGGGCAGCATGTGATGCCTAGCAGCTCTTTTCCCTACCAGCAGTCTTGAACCTGAAGAAATATTATTCTTCAGCTCAGATTATTTTTCCACATGTGTTTTTTTCTACTAAAGATATAGACAATGTACCTGAAACTTACATATACTTTTGTGGGGTCACTTTATCAACTTACTGTTGATGTTACTTTATCAACTTAAGACTTACACCATTTGCTCCAAAAAGAGGTGTCCATCTCCTTATTCATACCCTGCTTCTCTCCTGCCCACAGTGCTGACATATTGCATAGCAAAGAATAAATCTAACCCAAAAGAGAGGGCTGGCCTTTGCCCTCGGCTCCTGGGCAGCGATCTTTAAGCCATGGAAATGTCCTGCCTGATAAGAGTACCTTTGTTTACCTGGGAAGTTGGGCCACACTGGACACCCCAAACACATGATTAATGATACAGCTTCAGGCCCTGAAGTATCCACTTATCTTCTAGAGGGGCTGGAGACAAAAGGTCAGGCACAGAGGCCGTCAACTTTGCCTGTGTGATTAAGTTTCAATAAAAACTCTGGATACCGAGGTCCGGTGAGCTTCCCTAATAGGTAACACTTTGTGCATATTGTCACAAATCATTGCTGGTAGAGGTAATGTCGGGGGCTCCATTGGGAGAGGATAACTGGAAGCTCCACATTTGGAATCCTCCCAGCCTCTGCCCCACACATGTCTTCTTTTGCATGACTTTAATCTATATCCTTTCACTCCCCTAAAACAAAACCATGAGTATAGCAATCATAATATTCAGTGAGTTCTTCTAGTAAAGCATTGACCTCAGGGTGAGTACTGTACCCCCATCATTCACACTCATCACCAGCACTGTGTGAATGACAGGCACTGTAATATCATGGCTGAAGAACTTGTATCCCTATTCCCCATTAAGCAACTCTGTAACCTTGAACAAGTTACTGAGCTTCTCTAAATGTCTGTTCATATAATGGGAATAATACTATCATGTGTTTTGTGGAGTTGTGAAAAATCAGTAATAATGCTGTGCTGAGCCATATTAGAACCTGCGGCAAAAGGAGAAACTGGTATTGATTTATTCTTTATTTCACCTTCTGACATTTTGTTCAAATATTTAATAATTTTTATTTTAAAAATTCACTAAAAATTATTTATCTTGACTACTAAGTTTTTGATAGGCCCTCAGATTTTCCACCTAAGATGAGAGTGTTAATCATCTCACCTTACTCTTGGCTCTAGAGTGAAGATGAACAGTAATAATGAAAATAAATTGCATATAACAGGGTCAGTCATATAGGGAACACTCGATAAATAACATGTAATTTTTGCAGATATTATTGTTGTTGTCATTAACTTAGAGATGACTTTGGAAATTTAGTGCTACGTTAATGGGGATTTAAAAGAAACTATAACTATAGCCAGAAAATGGGCAGTATTTTTAGTGTAAAGGAAACATGAAGAGTTTATTTCCAAATGCAGCCAGTAAAGATTAAGCAGTGCAAGTAAGTATAAGTGCTGACACATGAGTTTTTTAATGTATTATATGAAAAATGGCAAATGAATAGGTTGGAGTCTCTTTATAAATGTTAGCATTTATCAAAAGATTTTAAATTTGTAAATATTATATATATATGTGTATATATATATATATATATGTATGTGTATATATATATATATATTTTTTTTAATTTTCTTTTTTTTGAGACAGGATCTCACGCTGTCACCCAGGCTGGAATGCAGTGGCACAATCACAGCTCACTGCAGCCTCGACTTCCTGGGCTCAAGAGATTCTCCTGCCTCAGCCCCATGAGCTAGTACTACAGGTACATACCACCATGCCCATCTAATTTTATTTATTTATTTATTTATTTTTCTTTTTTCTTTTTTTTTTTATTATACTTCAAGTTCTAGGGTACATGTGCATAACATGCAGATTTGTTACATATGTATACATGTGCCATGTTGGTGTGCTGCACCCATCAACTCGTCAGCACCCATCAATTCATCATTTATATCCGGTATAACTCCCCAATGCAATCCCTCCCCCCTCCCCCCTCCCCATGATAGGCCCCATTGTGTGATGTTCCCCTTCCCGAGTCCAAGTGAGCTCATTGTTCAGTTCCCACCTATGAGTGAGAACATGCGGTGTTTGGTTTTCTCTTCTTGTGATAGTTTGCTAAGAATGGTGGTTTCCAGCTGCATCCATGTCCCTACAAAGGACGCAAACTCATCCTTTTTTATGGCTGCATAGTATTCCATGGTGTATATGTGCCACATTTTCTTAATCTAGTCTGTCACTGATGGAAATTTGGGTTGATTCCAAGTCTTTGCTATTGTGAATAGTGCCGCAATAAACATACGTGTGCATGTGTCTTTGTAGTAGCATAATTTATAATCCTTTGGGTATATACCCAGTAGTGGGATGGCTGGGTCATATGGTACATCTAGATCTAGATCCTTGAGGAATCGCCATACTGTTTTCCATAATGGTTGAACTAGTTTACAATCCCACCAACAGTGTAAAAGTGTTCCTATTTCTCCACATCCTCTCCAGCACCTGTTGTTTCCTGACTTTTTAATGATTGCCATTCTAACTGGTGTGAGATGGTATCTCGTTGTGGTTTTGATTTGCATTTCTCTGATGGCCAGTGATGATGAGCATTTTTTCATGTGTCTGTTGGCTGTATGAATGTCTTCTTTTGAGAAATGTCTGTTCATATCCTTTCCCCACTTTTTGATGGGGTTGTTTGTTTTTTTCTTGTATATTTGTTTGAGTTCTTTGTAGATTCTGGAAATTAGCCCTTTGTCAGATGAGTAGATTGCAAAAATTTTCTCCCATTCTGTAGGTTGCCTGTTCACTCTGATGGTAGTTTCTTTTGCTGTGCAGAAGCTCTTTAGTTTAATTAGATCCCATTTGTCAATTTTGGCTTTTGCTGCCATTGCTTTTGGTGTTTTAGACATGAAGTCCTTGCCCATGCCTATGTCCTGAATGGTGCTACCTAGATTTTCTTCTAGGGTTTTTATGGTATTAGGTCTGACATTTAAGTCTCTAATCCATCTTGAATTAATCTTTGTATAAGGAGTAAGGAAAGGATCCAGTTTCAGCTTTCTACTTATGGCTAGCCAATTTTCCCAGCACCATTTATTAAATAGGGAATCCTTTCCCCATTTCTTGTTTTTGTCAGGTTTGTCAAAGATCAGATGGTTGTAGATGTGTGGTAATATTTCTGAGGACTCTGTTCTGTTCCATTGGTCTATATCTCTGTTTTGGTACCAGTACCATGCTGTTTTGGTTACTGTAGCCTTGTAGTATAGTTTGAAGTCAGGTAGCGTGACGCCTCCGGCTTTGTCCTTTTGACTTAGGATTGTCTTGGCAATACGGGCTCTTTTTTGGTTCCATATGAACTTTAAAGCAGTTTTTTCCAATTCGGTGAAGAAACTCATTGGTAGCTTGATGGGGATGGCATTGAATCTATAAATAACCTTGGGCAGTATGGCCATTTTCACAATATTGATTCTTCCTATCCATGAGCATGGTATGTTCTTCCATTTGTTTGTGTCCTCTTTGATTTCACTGAGCAGTGGTTTGTAGTTCTCCTTGAAGAGGTCCTTTACATCCCTTGTAAGTTGGATTCCTAGGTATTTGATTCTCTTTGAAGCAATTGTGAATGGAAGTTCATTCCTGATTTGGCTCTCTGCTTGTCTGTTACTGGTGTATAAGAATGCTTGTGATTTTTGCACATTAATTTTGTATCCTGAGACTTTGCTGAAGTTGCTTATCAGCTTAAGAAGATTTTGGGCTGAGATGATGGGGTTTTCTAAATATACAATCATGTCATCTGCAAACAGGGACAATTTGACTTCTTCTTTTCCTAACTGAATACCCTTGATTTCTTTCTCTTGCCTGATTGCCCTAGCCAGAACTTCCAACACTATGTTGAATAGGAGTGGTGAGAGAGGGCATCCCTGTCTTGTGCCAGTTTTCAAAGGGAATGCTTCCAGTTTTTGCCCATTCAGTATGATATTGGCTGTGGGTTTGTCATAAATAGCTCTTATTATTTTGAGGTACGTTCCATCAATACCGAATTTGTTGAGCGTTTTTAGCATGAAGGGCTGTTGAATTTTGTCAAAAGCCTTTTCTGCATCTATTGAGATAATCATGTGGTTCTTGTCTTTGGTTCTGTTGATATGCTGGATTACGTTGATTGATTTGCGAATGTTGAACCAGCCTTGCATCCCAGGGATGAAGCCCACTTGATCATGGTGGATAAGCTTTTTGATGTGCTGCTGAATCCGGTTTGCCAGTATTTTATTGAGGATTTTTGCATCGATGTTCATCAGGGAGATTGGTCTAAAATTCTATTTTTTTTGTTGTGTCTCTGCCAGGCTTTGGTATCAGGATGATGTTGGCCTCATAAAATGAGTTAGGGAGGATTCCCTCTTTTTCTATTGATTGGAATAGTTTCAGAAGGAATGGTACCAGCTCCTCCTTGTACCTCTGGTAGAATTCAGCTGTGAATCCATCTGGTCCTGGACTTTTTTTGGTTGGTAGGCTATTAATCATTACCTCAATTTCAGAGCCTGCTATTGGTCTATTCAGGGATTCAAGTTCTTCCTGGTTTAGTCTTGGGAGAGTGTAAGTGTCCAGGAAATTATCCATTTCTTCAAGGTTTTCTAGTTGATTTGCATTGAGGTATTTATAGTATTCTCTGATGGTAGTTTGTATTTCTGTGGGGTCGGTGGTGATATTCCCTTTATCATTTTTTATTGCGTCTATTTGATTCCTCTCTCTTTTCTTCTTTATTAGCCTTGCTAGCGGTCTGTCAATTTTGTTGATCTTTTCAAAAAACCAACTCCTGGATTCATTGATTTTTTGGAGGGTTTTTTGTGTCTCTATCTCCTTCAGTTCTGCTCTGATCTTAGTTATTTCTTGCCTTCTGCTAGCTTTTGAATGTGTTTGCTCTTGCCTCTCTAGTTCTTTTAATTGTGATGTTAGAGTGTCAATTTTAGATCTTTCCTGCTTTCTCTTGTGGGCACTTAGTGCTATAAATTTCCCTCTACACACTGCTTTAAATGTGTCCCAGAGATTCTGGTATGTTGTATCTTTGTTCTCATTGGTTTCAAAGAACATCTTTATTTCTGCCTTCATTTCCTTATGTACCCAGTAGTCATTCAGGAGCAGGTTGTTCAGTTTCCATGCAGTAGAGCGGTTTTGATTGAGTTTCTTAGTCCTGAGTTCTAGTTTGATTGCACTGTGGTCTGAGAGACAGTTTGTTATAATTTCTGTTCTTTTACATTTGCTGAGGAGTGCTTTACTTCCAATTATGTGGTCAATTTTGGAATAAGTGTGATGTGGTGCTGAGAAGAATGTATATTCTGTTGACTTGGGGTGGAGAGTTCTATAGATGTCTATTAGGTCCGCTTGGTGCAGAGATGAGATCAATTCCTGGGTGTCCTTGTTAACTTTCTGTCTCGTTGATCTGTCTAATGTTGACAGTGGAGTATTGAAGTCTCCCATTATTATTGTATGGGAATCTAAGTCTCTTTGTAAGTCTCTAAGGACTTGCTTTATGAATCTGGGTGCTCCTGTATTGGGTGCACATATATTTAGGATAGTTAGCTCTTCCTGTTGAATTGATCCCTTTACCATTATGTAATGGCCTTCTTTGTCTCTTTTGATCTTTGGTGGTTTAAAGTTTGTTTTATCAGAGACTAGGATTGCAACCCCTGCTTTTTTTTGTTCTCCATTTGCTTGGTAGATCTTCCTCCATCCCTTTATTTTGAGCCTATGTATGTCTCTGCATGTGAGATGGGTCTCCTGAAGGCAGCAGACTGATGGGTCTTGACTCTTTATCCAGTTTGCCAGTCTGTGTCTTTTAATTGGAGCATTTAGTCCATTTACATTTAAGGTTAATATTGTTATGTGTGAACTTGATCCTGCCATTATGATATTAACTGGTTATTTTGCTCATTAGTTGATGCAGTTTCTTCCTAGGCTCGATGGTCTTTACATTTTGGCATGTTTTTGCAATGGCTGGTACCGGTTGTTCCTTTCCATGTTTAGGGCTTCCTTCAGGGTCTCTTGTAAGGCAGGCCTGGTGGTGACAAAATCTCTAAGCATTTGCTTATCTGTAAAGAATTTTATTTCTCCTTCACTTATGAAACTTAGTTTGGCTGGATATGAAATTCTGGGTTTAAAATTCTTTTCTTTAAGAACGTTGAATATTGGCCCCCACTCTCTTCTGGCTTGTAGAGTTTCTGCCGAGAGATCTGCTGTCAGTCTGATGGGCTTCCCTTTGTGGGTAACCCGACCTTTCTCTCTGGCTGCCCTTAAGATTTTTTCCTTCATTTCAACTTTGGTGAATCTGGCAATTATGTGTCTTGGAGTTGCTCTTCTGGAGGAGTATCTTTGTGGCGTTCTCTGTATTTCCTGAATTTGAATGTTGGCCTGCCCTGCTAGGTTGGGGAAGTTCTCCTGGATGATATCCTGTAGAGTGTTTTCCAATTTGGTGCCATTTTCCCCCTCACTTTCAGGCACCCCAATCAGACGTAGATTTGGTCTTTTTACATAATCCCATACTTCTTGCAGGCTTTGTTCATTTCTTTTTCTTCTTTTTTCTTTTGGTTTCTCTTCTCGCTTCATTTCATTCATTTGATCCTCAATCGCTGATACTCTTTCTTCCAGTTGATCGAGTCGGTTACTGAAGCTTGTGCATTTGTCACGTATTTCTCGTGTCATGGTTTTCA
Organism: Piliocolobus tephrosceles; assembly: GCF_002776525.5. NCBI lineage: Eukaryota > Metazoa > Chordata > Mammalia > Primates > Cercopithecidae > Piliocolobus > Piliocolobus tephrosceles. The sequence continues at coordinate 42 of NW_022325473.1, read as the reverse complement.
TCTCTGTCATTTCGTTTATGACCTTCTCTGCATTAATTAGTC
>NW_022325472.1:8365-21313 GCF_002776525.5 Piliocolobus tephrosceles | reverse complement strand
GACTAATTAATGCAGAGAAGGTCATAAACGAAATGACAGAGATGAAAACCATGACACGAGAAATACGTGACAAATGCACAAGCTTCAGTAACCGACTCGATCAACTGGAAGAAAGAGTATCAGCGATTGAGGATCAAATGAATGAAATGAAGCGAGAAGAGAAACCAAAAGAAAAAAGAAGAAAAAGAAATGAACAAAGCCTGCAAGAAGTATGGGATTATGTAAAAAGACCAAATCTACGTCTGATTGGGGTGCCTGAAAGTGAGGGGGAAAATGGAACCAAATTGGAAAACACTCTACAGGATATCATCCAGGAGAACTTCCCCAACCTAGCAGGGCAGGCCAACATTCAAATTCAGGAAATACAGAGAACGCCACAAAGATACTCCTCCAGAAGAGCAACTCCAAGACACATAATTGCCAGATTCACCAAAGTTGAAATGAAGGAAAAAATCTTAAGGGCAGCCAGAGAGAAAGGTCGGGTTACCCACAAAGGGAGGCCCATCAGACTGACAGCAGATCTCTTGGCAGAAACTCTACAAGCAGAAGAGAGTGGGGGCCAATATTCAACGTTCTTAAAGAAAAGAATTTTAAACCCAGAATTTCATATCCAGCCAAACTAAGTTTCATAAGTGAAGGAGAAATAAAATCCTTTACAGATAAGCAAATGCTTAGAGATTTTGTCACCACCAGGCCTGCCTTACAAGAGACCCTGAAGGAAGCCCTAAACATGGAAAGGAACAACCGGTACCAGCCATTGCAAAAACATGCCAAAATGTAAAGACCATCGAGCCTAGGAAGAAACTGCATCAACTAATGAGCAAAATAACCAGTTAATATCATAATGGCAGGATCAAGATCACACATAACAATATTAACCTTAAATGTAAATGGACTAAATGCTCCAATTAAAAGACACAGACTGGCAAACTGGATAAAGAGTCAAGACCCATCAGTCTGCTGCCTTCAGGAGACCCATCTCACATGCAGAGACATACATAGGCTCAAAATAAAGGGATGGAGGAAGATCTACCAAGCAAATGGAGAACAAAAAAAAGCAGGGGTTGCAATCCTAGTCTCTGATAAAACAAACTTTAAACCACCAAAGATCAAAAGAGACAAAGAAGGCCATTACATAATGGTAAAGGGATCAATTCAACAGGAAGAGCTAACTATCCTAAATATATGTGCACCCAATACAGGAGCACCCAGATTCATAAAGCAAGTCCTTAGAGACTTACAAAGAGACTTAGATTCCCATACAATAATAATGGGAGACTTCAATACTCCACTGTCAACATTAGACAGATCAACGAGACAGAAAGTTAACAAGGACACCCAGGAATTGATCTCATCTCTGCACCAAGCGGACCTAATAGACATCTATAGAACTCTCCACCCCAAGTCAACAGAATATACATTCTTCTCAGCACCACATCACACTTATTCCAAAATTGACCACATAATTGGAAGTAAAGCACTCCTCAGCAAATGTAAAAGAACAGAAATTATAACAAACTGTCTCTCAGACCACAGTGCAATCAAACTAGAACTCAGGACTAAGAAACTCAATCAAAACCGCTCTACTGCATGGAAACTGAACAACCTGCTCCTGAATGACTACTGGGTACATAAGGAAATGAAGGCAGAAATAAAGATGTTCTTTGAAACCAATGAGAACAAAGATACAACATACCAGAATCTCTGGGACACATTTAAAGCAGTGTGTAGAGGGAAATTTATAGCACTAAGTGCCCACAAGAGAAAGCAGGAAAGATCTAAAATTGACACTCTAACATCACAATTAAAAGAACTAGAGAGGCAAGAGCAAACACATTCAAAAGCTAGCAGAAGGCAAGAAATAACTAAGATCAGAGCAGAACTGAAGGAGATAGAGACACAAAAAACCCTCCAAAAAATCAATGAATCCAGGAGTTGGTTTTTTGAAAAGATCAACAAAATTGACAGACCGCTAGCAAGGCTAATAAAGAAGAAAAGAGAGAGGAATCAAATAGACGCAATAAAAAATGATAAAGGGAATATCACCACCGACCCCACAGAAATACAAACTACCATCAGAGAATACTATAAATACCTCAATGCAAATCAACTAGAAAACCTTGAAGAAATGGATAATTTCCTGGACACTTACACTCTCCCAAGACTAAACCAGGAAGAACTTGAATCCCTGAATAGACCAATAGCAGGCTCTGAAATTGAGGTAATGATTAATAGCCTACCAACCAAAAAAAGTCCAGGACCAGATGGATTCACAGCTGAATTCTACCAGAGGTACAAGGAGGAGCTGGTACCATTCCTTCTGAAACTATTCCAATCAATAGAAAAAGAGGGAATCCTCCCTAACTCATTTTATGAGGCCAACATCATCCTGATACCAAAGCCTGGCAGAGACACAACAAAAAAAATAGAATTTTAGACCAATCTCCCTGATGAACATCGATGCAAAAATCCTCAATAAAATACTGGCAAACCGGATTCAGCAGCACATCAAAAAGCTTATCCACCATGATCAAGTGGGCTTCATCCCTGGGATGCAAGGCTGGTTCAACATTCGCAAATCAATCAACGTAATCCAGCATATCAACAGAACCAAAGACAAGAACCACATGATTATCTCAATAGATGCAGAAAAGGCTTTTGACAAAATTCAACAGCCCTTCATGCTAAAAACGCTCAACAAATTCGGTATTGATGGAACGTACCTCAAAATAATAAGAGCTATTTATGACAAACCCACAGCCAATATCATACTGAATGAGCAAAAACTGGAAGCATTCCCTTTGAAGACTGGCACAAGACAGGGATGCCCTCTCTCACCACTCCTATTCAACATAGTGTTGGAAGTTCTGGCTAGGGCAATCAGGCAAGAGAAAGAAATCAAGGGTATTCAGTTAGGAAAAGAAGAAGTCAAATTGTCCCTGTTTGCAGATGACATGATTGTATATTTAGAAAACCCCATCGTCTCAGCCCAAAATCTCCTTAAGCTGATAAGCAACTTCAGCAAAGTCTCAGGATACAAAATCAATGTGCAGAAATCACAAGCATTCTTATACACCAGTAACAGACAAGCAGAGAGCCAAATCAGGAATGAACTTCCATTCACAATTGCTTCAAAGAGAATCAAATACCTAGGAATCCAACTTACAAGGGATGTAAAGGACCTCTTCAAGGAGAACTACAAACCACTGCTCAGTGAAATCAAAGAGGACACAAACAAATGGAAGAACATACCATGCTCATGGATAGGAAGAATCAATATTGTGAAAATGGCCATACTGCCCAAGGTTATTTATAGATTCAATGCCATCCCCATCAAGCTACCAATGAGTTTCTTCACCGAATTGGAAAAAACTGCTTTAAAGTTCATATGGAACCAAAAAAGAGCCCGTATTGCCAAGACAATCCTAAGTCAAAAGGACAAAGCCGGAGGCGTCACGCTACCTGACTTCAAACTATACTACAAGGCTACAGTAACCAAAACAGCATGGTACTGGTACCAAAACAGAGATATAGACCAATGGAACAGAACAGAGTCCTCAGAAATATTACCACACATCTACAACCATCTGATCTTTGACAAACCTGACAAAAACAAGAAATGGGGAAAGGATTCCCTATTTAATAAATGGTGCTGGGAAAATTGGCTAGCCATAAGTAGAAAGCTGAAACTGGATCCTTTCCTTACTCCTTATACAAAGATTAATTCAAGATGGATTAGAGACTTAAATGTCAGACCTAATACCATAAAAACCCTAGAAGAAAATCTAGGTAGCACCATTCAGGACATAGGCATGGGCAAGGACTTCATGTCTAAAACACCAAAAGCAATGGCAGCAAAAGCCAAAATTGACAAATGGGATCTAATTAAACTAAAGAGCTTCTGCACAGCAAAAGAAACTACCATCAGAGTGAACAGGCAACCTACAGAATGGGAGAAAATTTTTGCAATCTACTCATCTGACAAAGGGCTAATTTCCAGAATCTACAAAGAACTCAAACAAATATACAAGAAAAAAACAAACAACCCCATCAAAAAGTGGGGAAAGGATATGAACAGACATTTCTCAAAAGAAGACATTCATACAGCCAACAGACACATGAAAAAATGCTCATCATCACTGGCCATCAGAGAAATGCAAATCAAAACCATAATGAGATACCATCTCACACCAGTTAGAATGGCAATCATTAAAAAATCAGGAAACAACAGGTGTTGGAGAGGATGTGGAGAAATAGGAACACTTTTACACTGTTGGTGGGATTGTAAACTAGTTCAACCATTATGGAAAACAGTATGGCGATTCCTCAAGGATCTAGATCTAGATGTACCATATGACCCAGCCATCCCACTACTGGGTATATACCCAAAGGATTATAAATTATGCTACTACAAAGACACATGCACACGTATGTTTATTGCGGCACTATTCACAATAGCAAAGACTTGGAATCAACCCAAATTTCCATCAGTGACAGACTAGATTAAGAAAATGTGGCACATATACACCATGGAATACTATGCAGCCATAAAAAAGGATGAGTTTGCGTCCTTTGTAGGGACATGGATGCAGCTGGAAACCACCATTCTTAGCAAACTATCACAAGAAGAGAAAACCAAACACCGCATGTTCTCACTCATAGGTGGGAACTGAACAATGAGCTCACTTGGACTCGGGAAGGGGAACATCACACAATGGGGCCTATCATGGGGAGGGGGGAGGGGGGAGGGATTGCATTGGGGAGTTATACCGGATATAAATGATGAATTGATGGGTGCTGACGAGTTGATGGGTGCAGCACACCAACATGGCACATGTATACATATGTAACAAATCTGCATGTTATGCACATGTACCCTAGAACTTGAAGTATAATAAAAAAAAAAAGAAAAAAGAAAAATAAATAAATAAATAAATAAAATTAGATGGGCATGGTGGTATGTACCTGTAGTACTAGCTCATGGGGCTGAGGCAGGAGAATCTCTTGAGCCCAGGAAGTCGAGGCTGCAGTGAGCTGTGATTGTGCCACTGCATTCCAGCCTGGGTGACAGCGTGAGATCCTGTCTCAAAAAAAAGAAAATTAAAAAAAATATATATATATATATACACATACATATATATATATATATATACACATATATATATAATATTTACAAATTTAAAATCTTTTGATAAATGCTAACATTTATAAAGAGACTCCAACCTATTCATTTGCCATTTTTCATATAATACATTAAAAAACTCATGTGTCAGCACTTATACTTACTTGCACTGCTTAATCTTTACTGGCTGCATTTGGAAATAAACTCTTCATGTTTCCTTTACACTAAAAATACTGCCCATTTTCTGGCTATAGTTATAGTTTCTTTTAAATCCCCATTAACGTAGCACTAAATTTCCAAAGTCATCTCTAAGTTAATGACAACAACAATAATATCTGCAAAAATTACATGTTATTTATCGAGTGTTCCCTATATGACTGACCCTGTTATATGCAATTTATTTTCATTATTACTGTTCATCTTCACTCTAGAGCCAAGAGTAAGGTGAGATGATTAACACTCTCATCTTAGGTGGAAAATCTGAGGGCCTATCAAAAACTTAGTAGTCAAGATAAATAATTTTTAGTGAATTTTTAAAATAAAAATTATTAAATATTTGAACAAAATGTCAGAAGGTGAAATAAAGAATAAATCAATACCAGTTTCTCCTTTTGCCGCAGGTTCTAATATGGCTCAGCACAGCATTATTACTGATTTTTCACAACTCCACAAAACACATGATAGTATTATTCCCATTATATGAACAGACATTTAGAGAAGCTCAGTAACTTGTTCAAGGTTACAGAGTTGCTTAATGGGGAATAGGGATACAAGTTCTTCAGCCATGATATTACAGTGCCTGTCATTCACACAGTGCTGGTGATGAGTGTGAATGATGGGGGTACAGTACTCACCCTGAGGTCAATGCTTTACTAGAAGAACTCACTGAATATTATGATTGCTATACTCATGGTTTTGTTTTAGGGGAGTGAAAGGATATAGATTAAAGTCATGCAAAAGAAGACATGTGTGGGGCAGAGGCTGGGAGGATTCCAAATGTGGAGCTTCCAGTTATCCTCTCCCAATGGAGCCCCCGACATTACCTCTACCAGCAATGATTTGTGACAATATGCACAAAGTGTTACCTATTAGGGAAGCTCACCGGACCTCGGTATCCAGAGTTTTTATTGAAACTTAATCACACAGGCAAAGTTGACGGCCTCTGTGCCTGACCTTTTGTCTCCAGCCCCTCTAGAAGATAAGTGGATACTTCAGGGCCTGAAGCTGTATCATTAATCATGTGTTTGGGGTGTCCAGTGTGGCCCAACTTCCCAGGTAAACAAAGGTACTCTTATCAGGCAGGACATTTCCATGGCTTAAAGATCGCTGCCCAGGAGCCGAGGGCAAAGGCCAGCCCTCTCTTTTGGGTTAGATTTATTCTTTGCTATGCAATATGTCAGCACTGTGGGCAGGAGAGAAGCAGGGTATGAATAAGGAGATGGACACCTCTTTTTGGAGCAAATGGTGTAAGTCTTAAGTTGATAAAGTAACATCAACAGTAAGTTGATAAAGTGACCCCACAAAAGTATATGTAAGTTTCAGGTACATTGTCTATATCTTTAGTAGAAAAAAACACATGTGGAAAAATAATCTGAGCTGAAGAATAATATTTCTTCAGGTTCAAGACTGCTGGTAGGGAAAAGAGCTGCTAGGCATCACATGCTGCCCAATTTACTAAACCTACCTTGCTGCTTTGGTGAAAGAAGATGCCTATATTTGTTTGTTCTCACACTGCTATAAAGATACTACCCAAGACTGGGTAATTTAGAAATAAAAGAGGTCTGATGGACTCACAGTTCCACATGGCTAGGGTGGCCTTGGGAAACCTACAATCATGGCAGAAAGCAAAGGGGAAGCTGGCACTTTCTTAGCAAGAAAGAGAAAGCAAAGGGGGAAGAGCCCCTTATAAAACCATCAGATCTCATGAGAACTCACTATCATGAGAATAGCATGGGGGAAACTGTCCGCATGATTCAATCACCTCCCTCCCTCAGCACGTGGGAATTACAATTCAAGATGAGACTTGGGTGGGGACACAGCCAAACTCTATCAATGCCTAACTCTAAAATCAATCAGTATTGAAGTCAAGAAATCAAAGGAGATGTACACACATCAATTTATTATTTACTTTATAAATGATCTCGGTCAGAGACCATATCTATCCCACCGATCCTTAGTATATTTCTCCTGGAGCTCCTGAACATTATCTCTACTGCCTTAGTCCAAAAATAGAAAAGGCTACCTAAGAGGTAGAAAGCTTAACCGCTGGTAGCATATGACATGATTTTAGGTGTTATATGAACAAATAGGTTTTATTTTATTAGCTGTGTATTAATGTAGTGTTATTAGTACATTTTTAATAGAGGCATATTGGAAACATACTAAAGAAAGTATTTAAGCTTTTTTAAAAATTATCAATTTAAAGAAAAGCATTAAGTTACTTTTAAAAATAACAGAAGAAGCCATATTTGGATATGGCAAAAGTTAGGAGGGAAAGAATATATTTAAGTTGAGGAAACCACGGATTAATAATACATAGATTTTATTCCATTAATTTTAATAATTTAGGGTTCCAATTCTACGGCTGTCAGAAAACTGGCTTCTGAAATGGAAATCTAGCCATGTGTAATTCAGGATTTTATTTATTCAAAAAAATTTAAACTGAGGATGTTTGTTTGTTTTTTGAGATGGAGTTTTGCTCTTGTTGTCCAGGCTGGAATGCAATGGCATGATCTCAGCTCACTGCAACCTCCAACTCTTGGGTTCAAGTGATTCTCCTGCCTCAACCTCCTGAGTAGCTGCGATTATGGGCACCCGCCACCATGCCTGGCTAATTTTTGTATTTTTAGTAGAGATAGGGCTTCACCATGTGGCCCAGGCTGGTCTCAAACTCCTGACCTCAGGTGATTCTCCTGCCTTGGCCTCCCAAAGTGCTGGGATTACAAGTGTGAGCCACCACACCTGGCCTGAGGAATTTTCTTAAGTTTCCTTTTTTCCCCCCCAGAGATCACTTTTGAAGGGGAAGCTGGGGAAGAATTCTTTCTAACTTAACACAGAAAATCTGATCATTCTGAAATATTTTTAGTCCTGAATCAGTTCGCTGATAAAAATTTTCTATTCAAAGTTTCCCCAGTGATAACCATTATCATCAAATGCTAACAACCCATCATTCCTGTGCCTGATGATTGTATCTCTTTTCTAGAAAATCAATCGGACAGCTGAGGAGGAGGAAGGCAGCCCTGGTGGAAGGGGGGATCCAGGTCCCCAGGGCCCCACTCCCACCTCAGTATGACCTTTAGAAAGGGTTCCTCCTCCCTCCACTACCTCCCTCTCACCATTTGGGAGGAACGGGACAGTGACTCTATCATCACATGGAGGGATGAATGAATTCCTGTCTGCAGGCACCCTGAAACATTTGAAATGCAAAGAGGCAGGAGGTGATGGAACGGGTTGCTGGCTGTGTCTGCGATCACAGGAATGAACAGAGCATGTGGCTAGGCGATGGGATGCGAGGGCCCATTCTGAATATGGAACAAGTCACTGGTTGTACTTGGAACCCCCATACTCCTTTGTTGTCATAGAGCACGATTAAAATGAATGAGCAAATGTTAAAGTCGGGGCTGAAATCATCTCCTGGATTGTTTCCTTTTTTTTTTTTTTCTCCTGATTTACTTGTTTGTTTGTAACGGACTAGGAGAAAAGTAGTGTTGAAGAAGATTGGATTTTAAGATTCATAAGCTGCAAAGGTAAAAATCACAGTGACTAACTATAGAGGCTTTAGAATGGATGGACCTGATTCTTAGTTCACGGTTTCCTGTGTGACACTGAAGAACCAGCTTAACCTCTCAGTTTCCTTGGCTGAAAAGGGGGTATAATAATAGTAGTGACCTCTTGTTGTATTTGAGATAATTAAATGAGATAATGAAGTGAAGCATACAATACTCAGCACATAATTCTGCCTCTTAGTATTCATTTAAATGAATAATTTAACATAATTAAATTATTATGACTTAACCTCTTTAAGTTGCATTTCCTCATCTGTGAAATAACAATAACTACTTTGTGTCTATTTCATTATGTTAATGTGAGAATCAAACGAGATTGTGGAAATAAAGTATCTGTAACATGATTCTTGGGAACCTTTCTGTTCTTCTGAGATTTAAGTGAAATGGGCCTGAATGCTCTAAATTTTAAAATTTGTGTGTTCCCAATGCTTACTAACACACACACACACACACACACACACACACACACACACACACACACAGAGTTTCTACCAATTTCCCATCTTACTTTCTCATTTCCCCTATCTCCATGCCTGTTTTCATAGACATTCCCAGGAACCCACATGTCTAATTCAGACCCAAGATTCTGTCCTCCTTCTATTCTTCTAAGAAATCTTATCACTTTGAACATGCATGAGCTTAGTAACTTTACTGAAAATCATCAAACATAGTGTCTTGTTATGGTGCCCCCATCTTCTACTCCGTGCTATACCCCACTGCTGTCAGCATTCCGAAAGCTTGTCCTGCCATATGCTGCCCACCTTGTCACACAGAGCTGGCTGGAGGTGGTAGTTCTAATGCTTCTACTGCAACTGCTTTTGGAATGACACTCCCCTCTTCCCATTCCAAATATCTTCCTTTGTCAAATAAAAAGCATGCATTCTAAAGTATCATATACATAAACTATAAGAAGGCTGAATTTTTAATTCCAAGTCAATTCAGGATATATTTATTGATACTCTTCCTTAGTCATAGATTATGCTGGTTTCTCCAAATGCAATAATAGGTAAACTGTATTTCCTTCTTCAAAAAGCTGGCAGCCAGTTAACAAAAGAGTGAGGATGGCAAATGGCTACAAGAAAGCATCATCAGGGAAGAGGGGACAAGGTAGTGCATCTCCCACTTCTGGAGAAGGTAAAAAAAGGTACAACAGGATAATGAGATCTATAGAAGAAAGACAAGATAAAGAAAAAGGAAAAAGAAAAGGTCATTTCAGGTAGACAAAACACTATTGCAAACAAAAAGGAAGAAAAAACACTTAGAAGCATAGCATGTTGAGGGAACAAAAACATTTTATTGTGTTTAGAGTTCAGGCTAGGCACTGAGATGGAGCTCTACTCCAATGTGTAAATATTTCTAAAATCAAAACAAAATTGAAAACATCATATTTTAATACTATTTAGATAATACATAGTGATCAAATCCAGCTCAGAATTAATAATCTGGAATAAAAACAGGCATTGGAATTTCAGGCTTATTCTCATTATATATTTAGATAGATAGATAGATAGAGAGATAGATAGATAGACAGACAAACAGATAGATATCAGTATATATCAATAAACGATATATATCATAATACATTGTAATAGGAGCAAGCAATAATAGATATTGTTATAATAATTAAAACAGATAATTATGTAGTTTTAGGATACCTTGGTATCTGGAAAGGTGACATGTAAGAACCCCAAAATATAGGGCTTTTGAGGGCATATACAAATGCACCCTTGGATGCTAAAATGAGAATCCCAAACAGAAAGAAATAAAAGCATATCAACTGTTGCCCTTAGAGGCAAATTTTCCTATTCTCTATCATTAAAAGTTATTCATTGCAATGAAAATAGGTTTTTACAGCTGGGACTAAAATTCCTGTTTAAAAACTAGCTAAAAGATTATAGTTATCATAAATAGAGGAAAGGGAGCATGAAATTGGGGGTTGTCAAGGTAAAAGAAGAACCTAGACTTAAAACTGAACTTACAGAAGACCTATGTAATAAGTAAGGTTATTCCACCTGAGAGAGATGAGAAATGTCCTATATTTCTCCTACATAAATGGTTTTTAAATATATATATATATATATATTTCAAATATAAATAGATTTCACCTTCTAAATTTGAGAATAAAATCTAAACATGTTTGAATCTCAGGCTTTATCCCACCAAAATTCAAAGAACGACCACCTGGTCTTTGCCCAATATGCCCAGCCTTACTCTTTTTATGCAAGTGTGGGTCCAATTCTCTTTACAATGCATAGGACCAACTGTGTAGTGAGAATTTGTGTAACGTAACTTTTGTCTAGACTGTAGCGATAGTTGAATAACATCTGAAATACCCTAATCAGGAATCTACACTCTAGGGTTTTCATTAGCTCCTAAAGGTTCTCAATTAGTTATGTACACTCCAGAGGCAGCTATTGTTAGTGCTTCAAATGTTACTATATAAATTTGACAGAGTTTATTAGTTACAATAAAGGATACTAGAAGTGAATTTTTGTTGTTAAAAAGTCATAAAAGTGACTTTTTGGAGACACTTTGTTTAAAAGTATTATTGATAAGCTTGCCACTTTAATGCCTCTGGGTTAGTACTCCAGATCTAGAAGGCTTGAGCATCTGTTCCCCCAACAAATGGAATAGCTTGAGAATCAGTGGGATTTTCACATGGTCTATAAGGATGGAAAGTAGAGTCTTTACCTATAAGGAATAGGCTGTATGTCCATTTATGCATCTAAGTGTTAACAATGTCTGTTTGTGTGCCAGGGAGCTTGACAAGGGACTGGTTGTCATTAAGACTTAATGCTTCAGAGAGTGCTGGACTGTGTGAAGACATCTGGTTTCTACTTACCTCTAACTGTTGGAAGTAATCAATAATTACCAAAGGACTTTATTAATTGTGAAAGTCAAATGATCTTTACCTGGATTCCTGAAATTCCAACCTCCATACAAACACACACTTGAAAACAACCCTTATCAAAGTCATGCCCTTTAGCACTATGGTGATTTTGACTCCCAAGTGACATTTGGCAATGTTTGGAGACATTTTTGTTGTCACAGTTGGAGGTAGGGGCGCTACTTTCATCTGACAAATAGAAACCAGGCATGCTGCTAAATATCCCATGGGGAACAAGACAATCATCCCTGCCAACAAAAATTTATCTAGTTTCAAATGTCAGTAGTGCTGATATTGAGAAATTCTGAGCAAAGGATATAGCTGGGACCCCTGGCCTGAAAACTGGTAAGACCTCATTCTCTAAGTCTTACTCAGGAGAAGCCACATCTTCACTTCCTTTCAGAATATCCCCTTGATTCCATCCCAAGATCCCGTCTGTCTCAAATAAACATCAAGAATTATATAAATCTGTTAATTCTTGGTGAAGCACAGAAGCTCATAATTAAAGCTTTGCAGAACTTCTGTAATGTCTAATATTTGGGCACAAATGAGGATTTTTATATTCCCAGTCTTCCGAAGGTGGAAAGCACTAAGAACATTCCAAATATCAATAGCTCAATAAACCCTCATTTTGACTTTGAAGAAACCACAGATTCAGTCCAATGGTTGTGAGGCATTGACATTACACCTTCCTTGTTCTAATTTTTTCTAGACGATAGAAGGGGCAGGCAAGCATGGCAGTGCTATATAATAATGTCCATAATAATAATGGACATGATGATGATGCTAGCTATTTATTGCTGTAAAAGTGATAGGTTCAGGTGCTGCAGCTCACACCTATAATTCTAGAACTTTGGGTAGCCGAGGCAGGTGGTTTGCCTGAGCTCGAGTTTGAGACTAGCCTGGGCAACCTGGTGAAATCCCATCTCTACAAAAAATACAAAAATTAGCCCGTCATGGTGGCTAATGCCTGTAGTCTGAGCTACTTGGGGAACTGAGGTGGGAGGATCACTTGAGCCCAGGAGGTGGGGGCTGCAGTGAGCCAAGAAGGCGCTGCCACTGCACTCCAGGGTGACAGAGTGAGACCTTGTCTCAAAAAAAAAAAAAAAAAAAAAAAAAAAAAAAAAAAAAAAAAAAAAAAAAAAAAAAAAAAA